>NW_017177008.1:415441-461726 GCF_001652005.2 Ceratina calcarata
TTATTCTTCCGATGTCTGATTTCTTTTTAATTATAGGAAATGCGTTTTTCTAAAATACATAAACTTTTGGGATTGACTGTATAGCCAATACATCCTTAAAAGGGGCATTCGAGTTTCACAAGGCAACTGTTATGTTTTATTTTCTACGAGAATAGAAGCAGAGCAAAGGAAGGTACTTTCATTTGAATTTCGTATCTAACAGATTACGAAAATTCTTTCGGAGGAAGATTAAACTTTCACGAGACAATTGCCTATTTTAAATTGGTTTATTCTGTAGGAGAATAGAACTAGAACGAAGGAAGTGGTGGACAGTCACCGAATCGGTCTGACATAATTGCCATCGTTTTTCTTCAACCATGCGCTGAATAGATTCCATTTAGCTTCCGAATGATCATTCTGCTCCCATCAGAACTCGGTTACTTGTGATTTCACCGAAAATGGAAAAATATTGTTCGGTGGTTACGGAAAACCACTTCAGCCCGGGGGCAATTAACAGTTATTAATAATGTGGTTTCCACGAAATAGGAATACGAGACTCAATCCTCTGAATTATACAGGCTGAGTCAATACAAAGTACCTCTTGAAATTATTTAGTATTACAGTTCAGGAAAATTAATTTTCGTTTCATAAAGTACAATTCTGTTGTTCGTACATTATTCGTATAAATATACAAAACGTTCATCACGCCATATAAAATATTATAAATGTATGAAGGACGACGATCGTTTCTATATCAACCTGATAGTCCTCATTTGCTCAGTCTGTATCCTCGGGACGGTGGGGAAAGGATAGATGGGATGAGCAGTGGGTCCGGGTAGTCTAGTTTCCGTCGCGCTTACACGCAAACGATGACGTGTTACTCTTTCGTGGATCGGTAGGGGACACCGGCCATAAATGTTAATCACCATTGTACCCAGCGAGCCTTAATCCAGTCCGTAGATATCGTAACACCGGGCTTCTGACTCCCAGCGGAGCCGAGGTGATTCCTGCAACAATTTCAGTCTTGTTTGCTAATGCAACCGCGCTGCGTGAGTTTAACTGACGGCGAATCAAAAATTTAGACTTGAGAGTCGGACCTCGTTCTCCTTGTTAATAATCCCACCGAGGTATTTACAGTGGTTGAAACTCGCTTGCTGTTGAGTCTCGTTAAGTCTGTTTCTTCCGTTAAACGTGGTCGCAGGTGCGATTGTCAGAACAGTCAATCTGGCTGTGTCAACAGACACGTGTGATTCCTGATCCCTGACAATATTTGTCGTCAATCAATTTCCGCAAACATCTGAGAGGTTCATTGGTCAGAGTTGATCTCGCGTACACGCAGCTTCTTGGAAAATCTTAAACGCTTTTAAGACCGTGCAATCTGAATTTTTACGCGAGTATCACGGCAGTCGTTTGACGGCCGGTCTTCGCGGAATCTCGTCGGATCTGGATGGAATCCGTTGAAGTAATTATGCGATAAGGCGCAAGGTTATTTCAGTGGCGTGGCGGATCTCCGCGGAATGCACCGGGTCAGAACGGGAGTGCACTCGTTCTCGCGATCCTAGATCCGAGGAATCTCATTCGTACTCGAGCCAGCTGGGAACCACGAAAGAGCAACGTCACAATAACGACTATGATTGCCGTAATAACTCGCGGGCTCTCTTCCTTCGAACGGCCGTTACCCTCGAGGCCATAACCGAACCCCGCAATTCCAAGTGTCAGACCTTTTTTCACCCAGACGCGGAAAGCATGCAGGATCGCCCTTAACGCTTATCAAATGTTTGCCAAGATAAACCGCGTGAGAAACGGGTACAGGTGTTCGGTTCTGGTTTATTCCAAAACAAATTCCGTTCTCGTCTACGTCTACTGTTCATTGAATTTCATACATTTTTGAAAATGTTTCAAATTTATTAATAAATTAATCGATAAAATATTGAAAGTGAAATTCCGCTGGTTTTTACGATGAACCTCGATGCAATAGGAAGGCTGCGAACCAGGTGTAACGTAGTTTAAAACCGGCACACGCGGCAGCTGATCTTTTCCCACGGTGTTCGCCCGCGTTCTCGGAGGAAGTTCGAGAATGGACCCCGAACTCTCTTGCCCTCCCTACGTTTCTTTTCCTCCTCCGTTTAGTTCAAGATGCCTGCGCCTCGCCGGGACCCCGTTTGTTATTCTGGCAACGACACAGTGAACGGGCATGCAAACGGATTTCGCTTTTTTCGGATTTTTATTATTCCAAAAATACATTTTTAATATCAGGTTTATAACGTATAAAACGGGCTTATGTACATAACAGTGTATCTATCCATAGGATTTTCAAACTCGTTTTTTTTTACGGATTACCTCGCTTATACCCATGTCATTCTGCCTAGTCCTTTATATGAAAATCTATACTAATATTTGTATAAAACCTGCTGTACAATATTTTATAAAACCAGGTTTTAGCTTCGTGTNACTATTAGAAGGCTGCCACTCGAAAAAAAGTTGAGATCCGACTATAAAATTTTTGTATGACATTTTTAAAGGTATAAACTTTCGAAGAGTGCAAAAAAAAATTTGATGTTTTAAAGTTTCACACTTATAAGGCGGCTTAATAAAATCGTGCAGATACTTTATTACAGCGATAATAACGATAGTTTAACGCGCGTCAAGAAGGTTAATGTACTATAATTTCTAAGATCCTCGGGTTCTCCGGGAAGCGATCGATCTGGTTTAAGTCGGACGTTTTATTTATTACCAAAAGATAAGAAAGACGGTGAAAGTAGGAAGAGCCAGGCGCGATCGATTACAACGATCCAATGAACGAAGGAAATGATTTTACGTCGTGAACGGGGTATCGAATAAATGCAGGTTCAGACTCGTATCCACGCTAGATTCTAATCTCGAATAACGCGTTAATCTTCTGCCGCGGTCTCTCGAGATACCCTAGTAGCTCCTCTGCGTATTCTCAATTTAAACGCTCTCGTCGTCAGACTTTTATGCAAAGCAAAACATTTATAGAGCTTCCATTCAAGTATTTCGATATTCATGCGGCTTTTATGTACATTCTTTATATCTGCGACATGTTCTTTTTTTTTTTTATAAATGCATTCTGTATGAGAGAAGATCGCAATGCCGTGCAGGTAAGAGTTGCAACCGGTTGGCTCTAATTGTAAGATTTTACCGGAAACCATCAATCGCCTGAAAGCGTTAGTCGATACTGAATCCATTCACCAGGTGGATATCTTCGATCCGTGAAGAAGGCTTTCATCTCAATTGCAAAATTCGATGGGATGCCTTTCGTGAACCGGAGAAAATTGTATTTCGGCGTCCGTCGAATTCGATGGGCATAAAGGGTGCGCGGTTGGGTGTGGCTGTCGAAAGGGAGGGAGGCATCCGTGGCGGTTATGTAAATCGAGTTTCACGCGGGCCGTCTAATCAAAGATTTCTCTGTACCTCTCATGATTCGCCAATCCGTTTCGCATCCCGTATTCTCTACGGAACGCTAGCTCTCTGTTCAATACTGTATGAAATTAAAAGGATGACCATTCGCGTTGGGTATAATGATTGTACGAAAGAAAGGAACGTCGCGATACTTCCGGAAGTGGCACGTGTCCTCGCCGACGAGAAGCGGAACAGAGCAGCTGGCACAGATTTCATTAATTAAGCGCTCGTTGCTTCCACAACGGCGCTTCGAGCGTAATTGAATCAGGGCCCGGCAAAGCGTTTCGTTGGCGAGAGACAGAGAGGCGAACGGATAAAGAGAGGGCATCATCGACGTCAACGTATCCCCGACACCGACAAAGATTAAACTGCGTCGAGAGTCGGCTCGATTCGGTTCGAAACTAAACGCCATTCAGACCGAATTGGATTCACCTTTTTGAGCGGTCGCCGGCTTAATTGTCTGCGACAAATCAAACAATCCGATCATTGTAAAAGGCTTCCATGCGCGTATGCCTCGAACGCTGATTCATTTTGTCTCCGGACGTAAAGCTTCCGAAGTTTATAATCAGCTTTACGTTCGGGACAGCATAAGAAAGAACAGTACTCTGTCAAAAAGTATACTAATAATTGACTCTTCCAGATGACAAAATCGTACAACATTTATTAATCAATTATTGACTCCAGTGAAAAAATTTTTATACAAAAGTTGTAGGCATTACAAAAAAGTTGAAAAATAAAAATTTTGTTTCTCGGAATTTCGACAAATGTTTCAAATAAAAGTTGTAGGTACTACTATTGCCTGCAAAGAAGGTCGTATATAATTTTCTTCTATCTCAAATACTTCAGGAGTAATCGATTAATTATTACATCCATCATTAATTACTACTTAACGAATGGAGTTAGAAGGAATTTATATAGAACCTTCTCTGTATCTGACAACTACAGCTACATACCAATAACAATTGAGTCTGGTTTAACCCACGATCATGTAATATATAATCGTGATTTTACCTCCAAAATTAGAGCCCGCGCTACAAAAGAAATAGCTTGTTTTGTAACGAGCCAGATGAAAGTGGGATTGGAGGGAGCAGTTGTTAACCCATTGACACATCTGTTGCAGGGCTCGTAGCATGTCTTGACGAGTAGGAGGGGCTCTTCAACGGGGTTTTCGGCAGACAAGGGTTCTCCAAAATGGCGGGCGGTCAGCAGCTTCCCGAACAGTACACGGTACCGCAGCTAGCTAGGGTCTTCCACAGCCTGCCGCACCTCAACGTCTCTCTTCACTCGGTCAACAACACATTTAATCCACATTCCGAAATCTATCTCGAGGTAAATACAAATCTTTCATAGTAATACAATTGTAACATGCAAAACGGATCTACAATTATGATATACAAATCGCACGTACAGTTGTGATATACGAGACACAAATACGATTATAACATATGGAACACAGCTTAAATTTGTGTTAACATCGCCGATTGAAAATTGAAAATCCGCGGCGATTTAGCAATTGTTCATCGATTCCGTGAGTTGCGTCAGTGACGCACGGATAAGCTTTCGACTGGGTCAGCGAAATAAATCGCGTACACCGCGTGGTTAACAGGGTCGCGACGCACTGGTTACGTCGATACCCAAAAGCAATCCGGACTCGATTCCGTTTGGCCAGTGTACAAAGCTTTCTCATTGATCTTTGATAATATATCCCCTCGACCCCGTCCAAGTCTCCCTAAGGAATTCTTTGGCAATGTTTCTCGAAGGAGATGCACGCGTTCAATTCGTTTACAAAACGAATGGCGGCTGTTTGTTTGCTCAGATATTCTTCGTGAAAAGGATTTAAAGAAAGGATTTTTTAAATGAAATTGTCGATATTCTCTTAGAATGTGATTAAATGCTTTGTGACTTTGAAAACCGCTCGATCCTAAATCGACGAAATAAAAAATGCGACGTCGATCGTATCAATGAAACCGACGAGTTTTATTATTTCCCTTGTCGTTAAGCCGTTCATCTGCGTGATTAATTAGCGCGTGTAAAAACCGGTAGGGACGTATTACGTTCGATTCGAGGACCAAACACGTTTCCTCGAGTCGCGATAATTAACGGAGGCAAGGTGAAATTACACAGTACTCGAGTCATCGAACACCGTTTCCTCGTTCTCTCTCTCTTTCTTCGTCTCGGGTATTTTATCGATCATCGCACCTGCGTCCACCAAAGTGAATCACCTTGCGCTCTCGTATTATCCGATCGAAGACGTTGGAGTGTCACTCTGCCTTTTACAAGCTTCCTCTATCCCGGAACGAAAACCTTTCATCACGGTCAATTGCTTCAATCAGAAAAATAGGACACCTGCGATCTGTTATAAAACCATAATGCAAGAAAAGAATCATTATCGTTAAACGATATCTTCCGACAACTTTCATGACGTTAAGAATTTGGGAAATAACGAACCATCGATTTGAGAGAACTTTTCTCAAGATTTCCCAGACGTCGCAATACATTCTCTCGACTGTTCTTGCCGCGGTCCGGGACAGAAGCTCTTGGATCGGGAATTCGTACGGTAGAAAAAAAGAGACGAGAGAGAAGAGAAATGAGGAACGAGGAGGAAAAGGACGAAGAGTAAGGCAGCTGGATGCCACGGTAGTGCGAAGAGAATCCAAGCTGTGTGTAACTGGAAAGCACAATGGCTCGGGAAAGCTCAAACAATGCACAAAGGCTTTCGTATAATACGCCTGGGGGCAACGTGTGGGCTTTAACGGGCTCGAAACGTCAGACCGCTAACTAGCGATGGGCTCAAGACACTTCGAATACCGAGTCGAGTCAGCCACTCGATATTTCCAACCCGACAATCACCGAATTGCTCTCCGTCGCTTCCGTTGCATGCCAATTATATCCCTCGAGGAGCTCACCGGCTTAAACCCCAATTCCATCAGTTAGAATGTTTCCAACGACTTGTCCTTAATCAATTCTCCTTCATTCTCACTTGATCGTCTTGCAAATATCTGAATAACAATGCAATGCCATGATAATGTCTTTTTATAAATTTCGAATTGAAGACGAATCGTAGCGATTAGATCATTTCAATCCTGTCTGTATCATTTATTCGATCTACTCAGACTTGAGGAATATCTGAATACGACGGCACGGTAATATCGCGATGTTCTTCTTTAGATTTTGAGTAGTAGTTACGTAATGTAGAAAGGCAATATCGATGGGAACCGCTTGCCATCGCTAGCGAAATTGAACGCGGTATAGTATGCACTCCTTTCCTCCTCCGTTACCGATCACCCACTCCACCACTCGAAAAGCATCGTGCTTCTCGTAGCTCTCGACGAGAAGCACGATCTCGCAACGTCTTTCATTGCGGATGTCGAGTCGAGGAGCACACGGCAACTTATTACTACGGAACCAAGACGGAGACGTATCTCGTTCCTCTCGGGCGATCCGATTGTTGTCCGTTTTCGAGAATGTGTCCTGGGAAAAGGCGTGCACCGTTTTTTTTTTCGTCGATACGTTCTCCAGTTATCCTGACGGCAGGTGTGCAACCAGTTAACACGTGTTTCCGAATATGTAGTTCATCTGCATAAATCGTTGTCATTTGTTTTCAATATCACAAAAATCTTTTGATCCATGCAATAGATATTAGATAAGGAAAATGAAAATAGAACAATTCCTTTTTTTATTGAACATGCAAGTTACTTTATTACATTCCTTGGATTATAATGATAATATCAATGGGGATTTAAGCTTTCAATCATTTTTTAGAAAAACCCGTGGTTTCTCTTATCAAGTTTTTCTTGGGTTACCCCTTTGTCCGTGGCTCCCTATTTTTCCCTCTCCCACCGTTTCATCGCCGCTTATTCTGGTTCAGTCAACCGGTGGATATTTCGTTTTTCCGTTTCTCTCGGTCTGCTTAACTTTTTCTCTCTGTTTCCTCGGATAAATCCCCGTTTACACGATGCTTTACCCATTGTTCCCATCGTCCGTTACCCCTAGAATCGAACCAACACGGAATTAGTTTAACTCGAACCGCGTAACGAAACCAAATAACGGATTACCATTAACTATGATCGATGGTCGAGCCTTGGGCCGTTTTTTTAAATCGAGTTAATATCGGGAACGGAGCTCGGATCCATTAAACAATCATACTGATCGAGTACGTAAATGTTCGTTAACCCTGATCGCGTATACGTGTCGTCGGTGACGGGAGTGCGAAAGTTATAGCTGACACGCACACATCCATCGCCCCACGTACGGTTGAAGGGTTGAAGGTGCTGCCTTGAGGAAACGCCTGTCTGAGCACCCTCGACGCAGCATGAGCTCTGGTAATTGGGTCCCCGGCCATTGTTTCTGCCGCTTGAAAATATGTATTTCACGACGCGCTTCGACGGCACACCCGCTGGGTAATTAAATCGTAAGATGACGTTTTGTCCTATCTTTCCGTTGCTGTTTTTTCATTCGACAGTGAAACGTCTAATTCTGACGAATTAGGCGATTGCTTTCAGAACTAGAACTACGTATTTTATTATTCCTTACTGATACCAGTATTTTATTATACTTTATTGATATCAGTTTAGCAAACGTGATTTGAGTAAATATTTTGTACTCATTAAAAATGATTTATAAATACTGTGACGAGACGAGGAAGGTAAGTATCGAAAGAAACCAGAGAAAAGCCAGGGTACGACGACCCTTTTACCCTGTCGTTCGTTCTATTCTCGGATTAGCATAACGAGCAGGTAATATGACGCGACTTAATTACGTAATTTAAAGAATTACCATACCGACGTCGAAGCTAATGCAAATAGGGGAATCGATCGAGATCTACCGAGAAAGATAATGTAATTGCCTGTAATTCATTTCTTCTCGCAATCACCCGTCGATCTTTCGAATTTTTCTGTTCAAGCCTTTCCTTCGTTTTTATGCTTCTTCGTACAAAAGCAACTGAAAGTAATTATACTGTCTCTGGCAATTAGCGAATTTTTAAAGCCACGAGCAGATGGAATCGTGTTCGCGTCCAGTCGAGGTAAGTCTATCAGTGGTGCAAAGAACTCGGATGGATCCGACGTAAACGCGGCTAGGTTTTTTCGTATTAAAGTCGATTTGGCAGCTAATTCCAGCGAAGATCGTTCAGGCGCTCGTCTCTCCTTATCCCTGACAGAAATAAATGTCCCCCTAAACGATCACGTTCAGAGGCAGTGGGATAAGTGGGTAAACGTGAGCCAATAGTTTGAAACGTTATCCACTGTATGAACTGATTGTAATGTCACTCGGTTTTAAACGTACAGCTGGTATCTTTTTAGTACTAGTTCAGCGACACCGGTGGGGTGTTACGGACACCCATGGATATCGTAGGCGAGTTTCGTCGAGAGGGATAAGGACGAGTCGAGTGCGCGAGTAGAACAAAAACGGGTAACGCGTTTTCCGAGCGTTGCGGGGGAGAGTGGGAGCCCGTATTTACTCTTTCAGGGGCTCGCGAGTCTCGAAAGAGAATCCATTTGCGATTTTATATACTCTCTACCTCCCCTTAGACGCGCGAGTCCCCATGAAGTTTGAGTCCCTCCCTTCCTCTCTCTCTCTCTCTCTCATTCTGTTTCCTTCAGTTTTTTCCTCTCGAGCGCTCTTCCGGATTTATTCCAGAGCTCGCGTCGCAGTAGGTGCAACGACCGTCTTCAACTCGCGTTCCGTAAACAGAGAATTTCTGTCTAGACACGATTCAGCCCTCAAATTTCGGCTGGTCTATACCGTTTATTCCATCCCAATGTGTTCTGCTTTTTAACAAGACTTAAACCCCTGTTACAAATTTCTGTCTTCAAATTATTATTAGATTTTGTTCATAAGATTAAGTGGGTATCCAGAATTGAGAGGATGTGAACAGGATCCGTCAAAATTTGTACAACGCTTAATTCATCAATGAAAAATTAACATTTTTCGGATGCAACAGATTCTTCCGTTTGAATAAAAATGAAAGTTGCTATCCAGACGAGAGCGCGTTAGCGTAAGAAAGTCTCGCGCACTCGATTCTTCCGGGAGAGCCCGCGGTAAAAATTCCGTTGGAAGTTTGTTCGAAAGAAAAGCGTATCCGCGGCTGGGGCGCGGGAAAGATTTTCCATAAATTCACGCTGAGGTCGCGCGGCGTGTTTCATTCGTCTTGAACTGCCCCGAAACTGTCGGCGAAGTTATCCGACAAAAGTGGGAGGCAGATATCTTCAGGAGCTGTCTTCCTCCGCGATGACTTCCGTTTTCCGGCCTCCCGCGATGCCTGACACGCTTCTGCTTTTCTTCTCCCTGGGATCGTTTCCCTCGTAACTCAATTTTCTTTCAACGACTTTGAATAGCCTCGTCTCGATCTTCGCACCGAATCGCGTTCGAGTTTCTTGATTTTCACATCCGGTCAACGAATAGGACGAAACGTTGTAAACTATCCTCGTTAAAGGATTTCGAAGTTACTCGATACGGTATTGTTCCATCGCTTTTTGCCAATTATTTTTCCAAAGTATTGTGCTGGGAACAATTGAAATGGGCTTTCAATATCCGCCTCTTGTTTTAGAATAATACTCGCATCGTTGTTTCGGTTCAATGAACATTGGTTTTAATTAAATGAATGTTTTAATAGCCCCTACCGTCGTTTTAATGCATTTGCGAAAACGTTGGGTATGTTGAAAACAAAAATGGGTCGATGTATGAGTCTTTATTATTGAAAAGAGTATTTTAATTAAGATATACACACAATCTGTTAATTTAAATAGGAAATTCAATGAGGAAGTTGCACAGTAACGCGGGGTTATTCGTCGAATCGTGTATAAATGGAAAACTCTCGGGTTGCCGAGTCGGAGACGAAGTTTATCGATGCCGCATTAAATAATGAATGCGATATGTAGGTACACGGGTCGATTTAGCGAGTTTCACGGAGTGGCACGCGAACCACGAGGGTGGTTGACCCCGTTGGCATGCAGGCCTTTGAGTAACGCGACAGAAAAATCAAATTTTCCGCGACGCACTAGCCAGGAATCAAATTTTCTCGGACAAACGGAATACGTAATTAGGGTACAATAATTTCACGGCTGCCAGAAAATGCCTGTTCAATGCAATAACGGTGATAAGAGTAATTCGATACTTATGCGATATTCATAATATGATGAAACGTATCCATTGCTCGAGGCCGTCTGTTGTAGAACGTTTAATTATTCAGCTTTCATTAGAATCAGTTTATCGCACTGTATTTGACAACAGATGAACAATAGAATAAAATAGGGAATAATTTAATTTATTAATCTGGGGCGAAATAACGCGCAGTCCTCAGCGTTGTAGAAATGAAAATTGTTTAATAAAATGGCTCGCTGCATTTCACTTGAGATCAATGAGTCACTGTACGCGAAGGCGACAGTCTCGACCACCATAAGTGCATTCTCATTGCGGTGGTACGAAAAGCTTGCCTCGAATATGAACGCGGCTATCTTAATTAATACAATTCGATCTCGAACGACCAGATTGACGATAGCCACGATTCGTATTACCGTGCAATTAAGAGTAACGATTACTGATAATAGGTTTCTTTTTCTATCGACACTGACACGTATCTCGCGGTGTACTAGGGCAGTTATTGGAATTTTTGTCCGGGTTTCAAGCTTAATTAACGGTATACCGGTCGCGAGAAGACGCCGCGCCGCGTGAACGGCATCCCACCGATACAGGCATTAATTAGAAAGCCCAGTCGGAAGCTCCTCGGGTGTCATTAGCGTTCGGTGGAAATTTCGAAAAAATGTATAAAGGGACAGTAAAAAGAGCGAGCGGCGGCAACTCGATGATTTCAGATTTAATTAAGCCGCGAAAGAAACGCTCGAACTGTTAATTGCTTTAAAAAGACGAGTCGTAGTGGAAAACCGAGAAACGACCACGCGTAAAGATCAAATAAAATGATATCTACTTACGTACAACTCTGTTTCGTACACGTAAAATATTTTCTTACTGAATTTCTGCTTGCTAAAAAAATGCCCTAAATTAATAAAAGTAGGTTAAAGAGCTCGTCTTAAAACTTTTCTACGAACATTTAAGATAGAAACACGGTAATAAGAAATAATTACTCGTGTTCGTTACGTTGAATGAAATTTATGAAACCAGCTTGATGTGACGCAGGGTTATAAATGTGAACCTGAGCGTCTATGCATGCAGGGTTTCATTAAAGATGCGCGTCTATAACCGAGCGTTTAACTTTAATTAACAGAGCCTCGGGATACTTGGTAGTATCCCCGCAGCCTGGTTAATCCTGACGTTGCTGGTGCTTCTGGTCTATCTGGTAACGAGATGCTGCGACCGGAAGCCGCGCCCTAGGAGGTCGATAACCCTGCTGAAGTGTTCGCTGGCCATCCTGGCGTTGCTCTGCAGCGGGGCCGTCGCCGTCGGCCTCTACGGCAACGACGACGTCCACAACGGCCTGGTACAATTGGTCGCCGCCGCGAAGAACGTCGACGGTATCTTGATGGGTGTACGGAATCAGGTTCGTTCCACCGTCCGAGCGTTATTCCCCCGTTTCGACCGACGCACCTTCTTTCGTATTTTAATCGTGGGAAGTAGTGCCGCGATTCGTAATTAGTTCGCGGTCTAGTTTTTCTTTACGTTCAAATGCCCCGTTCTAATTTGGGTCAAGAATAGCAACGAGAAGTTCGCGGACAACCCTAATGAAAAAGAAGAGGGACCCGTGGTAAATAATCCGCTTTTCCATTACCGAGGAGATTCCATTTTTTAATTAAAAGATTTTTATCCTGACGGGCTTAACTCGACGAAATCAGTTTCACCGTTGGTCGATGTACTCGAGAACCTACGTAGAAATCCGAGTCCTCGAGAAGGGAAAAATGTTTTTGTTTACTCGCTCGTTGTCCCTTTAATCAGAAGAGACAAATATTATGTTGCGAAGACCGACACCATCGAGGCGACGCTGAAGAAGAAGGTGCAGCCCCAATTAACTGCGCTAGGCGACGACTTCGACGCTCCTGTTAGCAACAAGACGATGCTCGCCCAACTGTTGGCCGCTCTTCAGAATATGCAACAGAGCACGCACGTCGCCGTGAACCGGAGCTTCGAGATTCGAAGACCGTTGACCGGTATCAGTCTCGCCGGCGCGATCGGGATGGGCGAGAAGATAGAGCAATTAAGGTGGCCCGTGACCATGGCCGTTCTCAGCGCGTTACTCGTTCTCTGTGTGGTCCTGGTCGTTGGAGTCGTGCGACATTCCAGATGCGTTCTCATAACGTACGTATTTCTTCGTTTGGCGAAATGTAAAACGGTCTCGTACTATCGACTTCTTAAATTGCCCCATTAAACGGGCAGGGATCTTTAGACGATTTAAAGACGAGCCGTTTAATGTTCGAAGCAGTCCTGATTATCCGATGTCTGATCCGGTACCAAAATGTGAATTGCAGATTTTCTGTATTCGGTCTTTTCGCGGTGATAGTCTCGTGGCTGATGGCTTCGTTGTATCTCGCGACTTCCGTGGCGTTGGGTGATCTATGCGTGTCCCCGGACGGTTACTTGACCAGGACGGTCCCGTCCACCCTGGCAGCGGAAGTCCTCTCGTACTACACGCACTGCGAGAACACGCGCAGCAACCCGTTCACGCAAAGACTGCGCGACGGACAGAGCGCGCTGACCAGCATGAGGGAGAATCTGAACATTGTGAAGACGTTGGCATTAGAACTGTTCAAAGAGGAACAGTTGCAGCCTAAACTGAACAGTCTTCTGATCGATGTGAACACCGTGAATAAGGTGATGTCGGGACTGGCCACGTCGCTCGATTGCAAACCCCTTCACAAAGAGTACGTTTACGCCGCGAAGAGTCTGTGTCACTTAGGATTGTGAGTACCGTCTTAATGTATCGATAGTATAGAAATTTCGGTCATAGCGCTTTGCGGAAGACCGTTGAGAGCGCATCATCAATTATTTGAGGTGTAATTAGCCCGGTGATAAAAATTGTTCAGGTACGGATTAACGTTCATGCTGCTGGCGAGCCTAGCAGCCGGCCTGTTCTTCACCGTGCTCGTTTGGGTGGATTCTCACACGTGGATCTACATACGAAAGCGGTGAGTCCACGGCGAGGAATACGCGCGAGGAAGCGTGGTCGCGCGAAACGGAGTGTATGATTAACGAGGACTTTGTTCTAGAAGAGATTACCATCAAGTCGACGAGCAGGATCCGTACCTACCGCCATCGGCAGCCTCGCAGGCGATAGCAGCGCGGACCCTTCGAGGCCAAGGGTCGTACCCGCCTACAGCCCCTTCTGTATTTTATCCGAATGCTCATGGCACTCAAAATATCATTAAGCAGCCTCTCTTGCTAACGCCGCCCCCGCCGTCCTACGCTACCGCCACTGCTCGAGCACGTCAGCTGCACGAGAGCATGTTAAAGTTTGTGCATGAGATTTTTTTATTCCTTTTTATTTATTAGCTGCTCGTCCATCTTTGTCGTACGAGACTGGAATATAATTACTCGGGATCAAAGGTCTGCTAAAAATGAACCGACCAAGCGTTTGGTACGATAAAGTTGGACGACCAATAACCGCGACGGTTTCTCAAACTAATTTTCTAACGAAGTTTGAGAAGAGACTTCAATTACTCGATAGTTATTAACTTCCCAGGCCCCTTTTCATGAAAAATCAAAGACTCGATGTGACAAACATAAAATGCAATAATGAATTATGAAATTATTAGCGGAGATTCGCGATGAAGAAAGATATTGCATCAATTGTTTACTAGTTTGCTTTGTGTATAGACCATGTTTGTTGGTTTTCTATTCTTCTATTTACTTATCGATGCGTTGAATGAATTCAGTTTCACGGTTTACAACCTGATTCGTTGATGTCAATAGATATTGTGTTCGGTTTGAATGTCGCTTTAATTGTGTCCAACGCTCTGGTGTTAATAACGCAAGCGTTACGGGGTACAGTTATTGATCTTTGAAGCCGAAAGGCGAAATTGTTTCGACTAGTAAATAAAATTAGTCATGGTTAACGACTATTTGTTCGAGAGGTAATAACTGTACGATCGATCGATCTTCTCTTTGGTGTTTGTTTACAGTAAACCGAGTTCATATTTCAAAGCAAGAAAGAGTATTCGTTCCGTTCGTCTTTATACTTTTCTCTGTCAGTGGAAACGGTGTTAGCGATAGTACGCTTCTTGCGCGAATTCAGCGTTTCGTGTTTAGATATTCTATTCTTTGACGTGGCGAATGTTTCGATAGGAATTAAAAAATCAAAGAACCCTCCCGAAAGGAAGATAATGCTGCAACTTTGTTCGTTTCGGTTTACCATTTACAGAGGTGGGGGAATTAACGGGAGCGGTGGAGTCGGGGATCACAAATCGTCTCAGCATAATCAGCAACCGACAGGTGGACGAGCTGAGCACCGTTCTGGACTCGGAGATCAACCTGGCCAGTACGCGACTCTGAGCAAGCAATGCAAAACTCTCGAGTCGAGCGATTTTTACTGAGGGCACGCCCCCGCAGGGCCCGGTAATTTTCATTCCATGATTCACTCGATAAATCTTACGTCTGCGAGCTTGCCATTTGGACGAAACCCGTTTTGTTGTTGAAACGACAGGTAGGGAACCACCTTGGACACCGAGCGTGGCGTCATTCACCGGTACCCTGTCTCACAATTCTCACGGACCTGCTCATTTGGCCACTTTCCAAGATTCTCGCAAGACGCAAACCCTCGACCCGAAGAACCTGGCAAACCTGAAACGGGGTCCGACGCAAGCTTGGAACCAGAATCGTCCGTTGCCGCCGAATCCCAGTAGTCAGCCGACCTGGGAGTTCGAGTCCCGTTCGCAGACGAACATGAATCAGTTCCGATCACTGGTAAGGAACAAGGCGCCAAACATACGTATCCAGGATCAGATGCAAGATCAGGTGCGGACGTTGGACAGGAATTTCACTAGGAACCAGTTCAACGGCACACAGAATAACGCGGTTCCGAACATGTACGGGACGTATAATCGAGCGCAGTCGAGACAAGAGAACAAAACGACGGTGTCTACGCTCAGCCAGGTGCAGGGTAGCGATCCGAATCTATACGCTGTCACAGAACTGTAATCGAACTCCGAATGACCGAAGTAGGAGCGTGAAAGAAACTGAAGAGGGTTCGCTGACGCGACATTAAACAGACCTACGTAACGAGAATCACGTGAAAGCGCGATGTCATTGTTCTCAAGAGACTCCTTTTGGAAAGTCGTTCTACATTTTTTAACTTGACGCGTGTTTTAATACGCGCAATCTTCTTTTTATACGCAACACACTTTGAGATGAAAAAAATGGCTCAATCGTTTGGTAAATTTTGATAAGAGAATCACGGGTCACATTTATACGCGTTTAAGATTTCACGATTTCGGGAAATCGAAAAAAAGAAGATGAGTGCATCTACATATTCGAAAAATTTCACGAACGAAGACGACTTAACGAATCGTCATTTCAACGTGTTGGAGGTTCGACGATGATCCAAGCAAAGGTGGCGACCTAACGGAGAAGGCCAGCGAGAGTAATGTGAGCTGGAAGAAACGGGGGCAAAAAAACGGATACTACGTTAGGAAAATTCGACGAGAAAAGGTAATAATTAATTTCAACGGATAATCGAATTAGCACTTCGTTGCATCTTTGAGATTCAGTAATCCTTCTTCTTGTCATTTCAACTCGAGGAACGCTTAGGCCTGAAAGGCCTTGTATATCTAAAGTTTCGTACTTGTATATCATGTACAGTGATTATCGTCGTTCTACGTTAGCTTATTCTGTAAGTAAGAGTAATTTCGCGAACGAAGGAAATCGTCATTGTCGTATTTATCGTTCGTTATTCGTTTTCAACGAGACACGTCACACGAAGAAGCACAAATATTCAGATATTAGCATATATAAATCGCCTACGAAAAGAATACAAAGTTACACGATTTAATCCGGCCTCGTTCGAGGCGCCGAATAATCGTCGACTTCTGTTTCATCGAATTAACGCTGTCCATTTTTTTTATCGTGGCCTACTATCGTCTCCTTTACAATCTTTCTGAGCTGCATTTTTGCTTGCCTATATTTTCTCTTTACGTTAGACTGAATTGATAACAATCGTAACAGTCCACAAGGATGAAATTTTTCGAACGTCTTTTTACAAAAGATACAAACACCACGACACGATTTTTATATATACTTTTTTTATACGTTTTATCGAGGATCGCGAGGGACGAATTACAATCGTTGATTTGATCGATGAACCATTTCCCAGTACACTTTAAATGTTTGCAAGAGATATACACGTTGATATAAGAAGTTACCGCACGAAATACAGAACGAGTGATATATGGATATATAAATATATGTATATTTATCAACGTTAATATTTAAAGTTCGTAGCGAGACATCGAGCGTCCGTGAGTAATAAGAATGAGAGCGTACATGAACTAGACAAGAAGAATTTTGCCACTACTCGGGCGTGCATACGTTTTTAAGTACAAACATGGTAAAACGCAAGCGTTGTCTACCGTCAGGTGTTTTTTCATTTTTTATATGGGAGAAACATTTCTAGAATCGAATATGTACGCTGTTCGTAATGCATTTCGATGATTCGTGATTCGGTCAGCTGTCAGGCTGTTTTTACGAGATCGTCAAAAGACAGTACAGAGATTTGCATTTAGTAAAACGAAATATTCATGGTAACAGTGTCGGTACTCTCATCGACCGCAATAAAGTTTTCGTATAATATCGGTATTTTATATCCGAATAAGTGGAGAAAACGAAGAGATCGAGATTGAATTATTTGCGGAGCGCAAAGTCTTCCTAGAAAAAAATCGATGGAACGAACGTCGGGAACGAAGTCGTTCGAGATCAATGAAGAATATCTGCAACGAACTGGCGGATGGCTTTATATTCCGCATCCTATTCACCGAGAACATGTGTAAATATACAGTAAAACATAATAGATGTAAGTTTGTCGAGTAAATGTGAGGAACAGATACGAGGAGGTGAGGTGTACGTGTGATATAACTTGAATTTAGATATTACGAGTTTTACACAGAGATAATATCGTTCTGTTCTACTGTTTTTGTTTCTCGTCATTTCTTCGTAGACCAACGGTGTCCTTCCTGGAACGAAGGGCCGCCGTTGCAGAACGGACGTTTCGTCGTATCCGTTTACGTTTCCACGTCGAAAACGATGTTTCGATGATAACAGTTCACGAATACGAGCCAGCAATTATCTGAAATAAGACGAACCACTTCTTACTGACGAGATCAGTATTCGATAAGAAAATTGCCAAGCAATTTTATTCCTGATAATTGCTGTCTCGAGACATCGTCTGCTCGCTGTTCGATAACGAGTATGGGAACGGTATAGGTAGAAGAAAGGCGATTAAGTATAAACACGTTTGATTCGATTGTACATAGTTGTAATATTTATTAAAGTGAAAAAATACAAGGAGCGATCATAGCGCGCGTAGAGTATAGTGATATAGGTCTAGCCGTTAACCGACTATAATCTTAAGATCGAATCGGAGATCGGAAACGAATCGGGAAATAGAAATTCGTTTCCTCGATGAGGAGAGAAGAAACATCCTAGTCAATAGAAGATGATGAAAAAAATGAATACGAAGGTTTTTCTTTTCGCACACGTTCAACCTCGTCCGGCTGTTGCACGCGACAGAGTTTCTTGCCAAATTTTTTCCCACGCTGCTCAATTTTCAATCGGTATTAATTAAGGAAGCGAAGGGACAGTGGAAGGAGAAACCTTGAAGAACTTTCGTCTCTGTCGTTGGAGTAAACGGGATCAATACAGTATTCTCTGGATTTATGAAAAACTTTACAAAAGCGAACGGATCTTAACAATTTGGGACGCATTCGACGAGTTGAAAAGAATCAAAAGTGTATTTTTCAACGTTTATTTTCCCGAACATCTGTCGTGAAAACGGAGCACCGATGGAGAACGATCCACGGATTCAAGAGCAAATGGAATTATTGTTGAACGAATGCATGGTCTGGACGAATGATACTGATTCTGATCGTTTGTCGATTCGTACTGATGATACATCGAGCGGGAGCCTGTGCGAGATGAGAAGTTGCGAACCACACTTTCCGATAAGTACAACCGCATTTAATTTTCGCATCGTTTTTGATACGGTATCCGTACGAAGTACAGAGAGAGGAAGACAAAGAAGAAACGATATGTGTGCGAGTACGTGTGTGCGTGTGAACGAGACCGCGAGAGAGAATAATTAATATTTTCAGAAAACGCTAATATATATGATAATACTTATAGTAGTAATATAATTACGGATGATAGGACGTAAATTTTGGAATTGGTGCGTTGTTCTGGCCTACGGAAACTTCCTTATTTCCTCGGTAAAGCTTAGAGCTTAGATATATTGTAGTAAGAAACAAGTGCAAATCAAAAAAACTGTCGGAACCGACTTCGCAGTGAACGCGGCCATCAATTCTCAAACAGTGCTATTTCACGCGGTTCATTGTCCGCGCGCGTTTTCGCTCGCAGTCACGGTTTCATTTTCAGCGATACATGTCAAGTTACGTGTGAGCTTTATTATCTGATCGAGTGATACTACTTAACTGGAATCCGGTATTTATATAAAGCGTGTCGAATGTCGAAGACCGATTCGTTAAAAAGATATTTGATGAAGTCACGAGTGAGCCAGGTTGAAGCACTTGTGAGAAATGGTGGTCGAACATCTGTCTATTCGTTTTCGGCTGGATTAAGGAGAACGCGGTTACGCTCCTTGGGCCTTCGAACGCTGATTCGCAAAAAAAGGTAAGCGGATTTGATTTGTTTTGGCATTTCTTCTCTCTCGGCGTGCGAAAGAGGTTCATTTACAAAGTGTGCAGAGGCTATTCGAGACTTTACGTAAGTTTAAGATTTCTATGGTGTTTTTGTACGCGCGAAAAGATGAAAGGGAAACATTTTAAAGCGTGTATTGTAAAGAGAATTCATTGAGAGGCATATTATATAAAGAGCGAAACGAGACTCGTTAATCTATACCGTTTTTGTGCATTGCGAATTACGTCTAATTGCCATATTCCAGACTTAATTCCTCCTATTGTAATGGTAACATGAATAATATGAGAAGAGAAATAAAACAAGATATAAGATCGATCGTGTCCGTTCACCATCGTAATAGGCTCCGCTGTTTTTGTTACGACGATTTCGTTTTCATTTTTACTCTTACGCCGTTCAGATATCCAAAAACTCTTATTCTCGACTCTTTTATTCGATTGCAGTACTTTATTACAACAATTTGGTACATAAATATACATACAGTTGAATTCTTTTTTTTCATTCAAT
Organism: Ceratina calcarata; assembly: GCF_001652005.2. Taxonomy (NCBI): domain Eukaryota; kingdom Metazoa; phylum Arthropoda; class Insecta; order Hymenoptera; family Apidae; genus Ceratina; species Ceratina calcarata. The sequence goes on from NW_017177008.1 coordinate 435,152, forward strand.
GTATTTATTAACAATTCACTGAAGGCTATAGTACTGTAAACATTTTTTTATGTATTCGTTTTAAACAGAGTTCCTATCCCGTCGGAAATATTACACAGTAATAGTTCGAGAATCGCACGAATGTAAATCTATAAATCTCTTTGGTTGTCGTTTAAACGTCGAAATGTTATTTATATTTTTTACGCGTTCAGTTGGATCTTTAGAAAGAAAGCTTATACTCTTTAACAGAGTTTACAACGCGTGCCTAACGATAATCGTTCTTTAAGCAATCGTACGGGTCCTTAATATATACGTTGTGCTTTATGAGAAAAAGATACAGTTGATCGCGATGGATGTAGTAGCGTATTTTGGAAAGTAAACACTGAGTAAGTATAACGTAAGTCTGGTTGAAAAATTTATTCAGAACGTATGTGCACATAAAGTCGTAAAACACTGTCGCTTGAAACTTAATCGTATCTATCATGTCTAGGTCATTATAATTACGGCATAGTTCGTGTCCGTCCGACTAACTAAAAGCTGAACGAAAATATGTTTTAGATGTCGTAAAGCGATCCGTTTCATTGTGCTATTAAGGAAATACTTTGTTAATACTCGTTACCAAAGGAACTTATCGTTGATGCGACTCGTCCTTACTCGTTATCAGTCTAATAAGTACACAAGCCATGCGCGATAGATCCGGCAAGTATTTCCGATATCAGATCGTTCGGTGAAAGAAAACGGGTAACCGGGAGGAAATAATAGAGTACAGAAAGACCGACCGAAAAGGCTGGCGTGCCTTTATCATTCGTTGAATTATCAAGCTCTTCGACGTACGCTTTAGGGATGCTAATTCTTTGCTGTGCTCGGCGAATGTAAAGGATAGCATTTACCGTAGACACGTGATCGTTTCACACGGAGCTTCGTCCCTCTGTCAAGTCCATCGTTGACTTGAAGAATCTTGTATCTCGACCAACGGCGTTGTTTAATGTTCACTACGACTTCACCTCGCCGGATTCCTCCTTCACTTGTGGGTGGGAAACGGCGTTCGTGATCACGGAAATACTTTTGCCGCTTTGCAGACTGGAATGACTCGACGAACGACTGTGACTCTGACTACTTGCGCCGACCGGGGTTTGTACAAGGGGCTGTGGCGGAGTTCGAGCACCAGATCCGTTGATCACGGTGGAATTGGGTTGCAATTGCATGTGATACTTGTAAATATTCTCCGTGCTCTCGACGACACCTAGAGACCGTTAGACAGATCATGAGTTAAAGTTCAAACACAGAGATCGGAAGATTTGTTAACACTTACCGGCTTGTAAATTTAAACTACGTCCGCGAACGCCGGTTTCTTTCGACGGAGGACTCCACCAATTGACGAAACTTCCAACGACAGGCACGTGTCTAAGAATACCTTCCTGCCACAACTTCTCGGCATTCTCCCTCTCCAAATCCGTCTGCGCGGCTTCGATCCCTCGTTTCACTACTTCAGATATAGTGTCCAATAGTTTAGAGCTGGCCTCCACCTCTTGACCAACTTGTAAAACTAAGGACAGTAACTCGGCCACGTCTGGAAAGTAAATTAGTTTTAGGAATACTACAAATAATACACAGAACGAATATATTTTACCTGTATCTTGCGTGACCATTCCGAATCGAACGCAGGCCAAGCCGTCGGCTCCTTCGCCCAAAGAAAACGCCGCATCCGTATTTCTCAGAGCTTCGACCAATTGCGTGTTCAGTCTGTTTAATTCTTCTTTCGCCTGATCGGTCATAACGTGGATCCAGGTAGGGGGAGCGTATCGCACTCCGCCCAAGCCTGCCCAACCAGGCATTTCCACTAAATGCAAAGAATCGTTCTCGGAGACTAATTTTATGAACGTCACCTTGTGCTCAACCGTTGCTTGTAGTATTTCCTGGAACAAACGATAGCGATCGGTTATCGCATATGCTACACAATATACATGTCAATTATACACGTAGTTAAAATATACTCACTATCTGCTGTTCGAGGCAGGCGACCACATTATCTATATCCTCAGTCGACGGAGGGGGTTCCGGGTTTTCCAGTGGACAGATACGAATAGCGATACCGTGGTGTTCTATTTCGCATAATTCTATCTGAACGTTTTCGATGTCCCTTTGAAGAATTTGCCCTAGCCAGGAGTTTAGTTTATCGTAGTAAGGAGGTACGCGTTCCGTTGCTTGAGGGTCTCTATCGGCAGGCACGAACTGGAACACTAGAGCGCTAGCCACAGCTTCGAACAGCTGCGGATTGTTCACTGGGTTCGTTAAGAGTTCGTTTATCGTATAGGATCCTGTCTCACCTCCGGGTGGTTGACTCTTGATAAAGCATAATAATGTAAATTGGAAGTTCTTGATTTAAAACGATCGATAGATTTACAAATGTAATTACCAATATCCTTATGCAAGAGAACTTCTTGATTTTATTGTACAATTCTTCTACGGACAAGAAGCACCTTTTCAATCTGTTATGTACACCGTCTCTACCTAACGCTTGCAATGTGGCCCACAACGGCAAAGTCGGCAAACGTCTCGATAACGAGTCCGTCATTAAACCTGATACCAAAGACAAGGTCGTGTCTCTCGGAGTTGGCCGGCCGCCCTTCGTGTCTGTTAATCTGTACAATGTCTATGAACGTATTAAGGCAAATTTTCTCCGAGAAACGAGACACGTTGGAATATTTATTTAAAGGATACGACTACTGGTAAAGATGGTATACCGAGCCATATTCCAAGAGGTAACGTAACGCTGTCCGCGACTTTCGAAGGCTAAAAACCAAGATCGTTAAAATCCTTATTACGTAGACGAATGAAATAATTGCAGACCCACCAAATCCTTCGCCGAGTTGTTCAAAGCCAACGCGGCTAGGGAATGGCCTCTAAGGTGGAGCCAGACGTTGTATTTGTCGCAAATTGCGCGTAGCCTGGCGATGTTATCACAATGTCCCGTTAACACAGACCCCGCTTCTGCCAGTACCAGAAGCGGCGTCACGTTATTAGATTGCGTGTCTTCCGCCAGTCTCCGTTCTAAAGCCGACACATCCATGCTATACCGCGATCCGAACATTGTATTATGGGGGATGGGTCGTACGCAGTGCAGCGGCAAAGATAGCTAAAAGATAATCGCAATGTATACATATATAAGCTCTCTATTTCAGGGATCATAGATCCGTATCAGTTTCTTTTTACCTGTCTGCATAAATGCTGGACAACGCCTAAAGGTGCGGCAGCAGAGCTGTAAATTAAAGGCGGAGAAGCCGCCAGCGCGGTGAATCCGTCTTCCATATATCGCGGATATTTCCTGTGCAGGGCCAACCTGGTCACTCTGACCAAACCTTCTAAATGGTCCTCGTGAAAGGATGATGCGCAATCGACGAAACGAAAAATATGACTTAGCCATCGCGTCGTATCCGCCGCCAATCGACCGGCTAATCTTTGAGCGTGCGATTTCGGAAGGGCGAGCGCAAAAGCGGAAACGGTATAAGCGATCAATGCTAATTTTGCTGGCTCCGTTAACGTTGGCAAAGTAGTCACTTGACTAGTCGCGGTCTCCGTCGAACCGTCTTCGACTGGTTGCGGAGCGTCTTCGTGAATCACCAAGTCCTACAATTTTATAAACATACATCGAACAATCCTTACAAATTTATCGCATGTTTAATTATACGTCTTTGAACGGTTCAAAAGATACCGCCACTTTATAAATCGTAACTATTGTTCAGCCCATTTGCAACGACCCTGAGACCACGTGATAGTTAATCCTGAGGATCTTGGGATCGTGGGCCAACCGAAACCCGCGTCGAAGGGAAATAACCAATCTTTGCCGATTAATGGCTTCTGCTAGCATTGCATTTACCTGGATTAGAGCTAGTATCTCATCGGGGGTTTTCGACTGCGACAGGAACCCGGACGGATTGTTCCAGGTGGTACCGCCACCGTCAGCCGCTCTCTCCACGGCTTCCTCGAGCCTCGATATCACCTGCGAGGCTTGGAACTCCAACGCGGCCACCTCGTTCGACGCAGACCCGCCTCCTCCGGCACTGATCTGTCAAAACGATTGAAAAAGCCCGGAATAATAGGGTGTCGTTAGGCCCCGAAATTCTTTCGGCACATCGAAAGCCACTATTACGTTATCACGCACTGTCCTGATCAGAGCTGACACGAACCTCGAGTATGTTTTGCGCTATACTTTCCATCGTCGCTTTATCGTTTATGTCAGCCTCCTCGGCCATCGTGGCAATAGTCTGGCAATAGTCGTCGTGGCGCAGTAGCGTCGCAAGCGCTTTTCGTTTGCTAGTAAAAAAAAATTTTTGTCGGTCCCTCTCCTCGGATAGAAATAGATCCTCTATAAACGGTCGTACCGAAAATGTGATCTTTCTCGAATTTAACGAAACGTTAAGTAGGTTTGCCGGTGTACTAAGTATCCTGGCGAAGATAACGAGAATAATTGTTAATTGATACGCCCCTTATTTTATCGATACGCTTGTTATCGCGGCACCAATAATTCAATTCGGTGATTAAATGATATGCATTATTTGAATACAAATCGCCTTATCAACGCACCTTTATAAATTACACATGTTAGAAAGATACGACTGCCAGTTTGTCAGGGCATGGTATAAGACAAAAAGAGTTCTTTTTTTGCTTTATTATTCCTTCATATAGACTTTATATACAGATGACTTAAATATTACAGACTTAATTACCTTTCTTGGATCATTTAAAATACATACGTACATAGAAAATAGGATATTCAAACAGGGTTGTGATAATTAAGTTTATTACATATTGTTAAGGTCTATAGCATAAATTTTTCAATATGATATATTTACATAACATTATACAACTTCAACTTCGCCACCAACGTTCTTGATAACGTCCACTAATTGATCAGCTTCTTCTTTTGTAAGCTCAGACTTTATTACAGCTGGTGCACTTTCGACGAACTTCTTAGCCTATACAAAACAAATGTAGATAATGAATGTACCGGATAGTATCTTTTACATTGAAAAAATTACCTGTACGAGATTACAGTTAGGCAGTATAGTCTTCAATTCTTTTATTAAGGCAACTTTCTTTTTTTCATCAAATCCTGTTAACTTAACAGTGAACGCCGTTTGTACTACTGTTTGTACTTCCTCTTCTTCTTCCTGAAAGAAAAATATTTTGTGTATATCTTATAATAAATTTAGATTATCTCTGTAACTTAAAAAATACATGTATGTTCGTACCTTTGGTGGTGCAGCAGCGAAACCACCCATTGGCATTACAGGTGCATCTGGCAAATTTAATCTCTTTTTCAATAGATCACTTAATTGTGCTACCTCGATAAGATTTAAGGAAACGATTTGATCAGCGATCTGTTCTATTTTCGAACTGGCCACTGCTTCTTCCTTTGTAGAAACAGTTTCAGAGACCGAGGGCTTAATAGTTGCAGTTGCAGCAGTAGCTGCTGCTTCTTGTTGTTGAACAATACTAAAAAATATATCATCTGGTTTAATTGGTTCGACGCTGTAGGCAAGACCAGGTTATTTGACCACGTTTCGTTTAACTACATAATTACGAATTGTTAGCCCGTACCATTTGTGAAACTGACGAAGTTGATACAGATTTCGTTGGCAGGCCAATCGTAAAGTGTTCATTGTATTTAGTTAATAATTTCTTAGGATAAATGTTTATCACAACTTTCCTCGTACGTACGATAATATACGATAAGAACTTGGGAAAGAGATGGCACCACAAGTTGAAGCTTGAATCGCGATAATCATGTCTCGTTTTTAATTGTAAATAAAATATGCATAATTCAGTTGAACTTCCAGTACAAGACTAAATAACATTGAATTCAGTAATGATTACTGTTTTACAATCAGATGTTCTCTTTTGGTGTTCAGCAAGCAATTTTACTAAATCTAAGCGGTCTATATCAAATTATCCTTTCAACATGAAATGATTTCTGAAGCGATACCGCGAACAATCTACTCTATCTTCGAATTAGAAATTTTTATTCAATTGTAATATTGAGTACAGTGCATGAACGTGATCACCCCACCCTATGTATCGGCTGGCCAAATGTTCCCCACCCTCTCTCCGGACGCGGTGGCTAGGCAAGCCCAGTGACAGCCATCGCCATCATTCGTTCGTGCGCACACAGGCCATCGTACCTGACCGAGGCCACGTGATTCTACTACTTCAAGTATGATTTCAAGCGTCTGCTACCTGCCATTTGTGTGTTGCTCGTGTTGTGTGAATAGTGACACGTCCTAGCATCAAGTGCTTTGTGCTCTTTGCAGATATTACTTCACATAAGTGTAAGTATTGTTCGTACACTACTAGTGCCGCTTAACAAAGGCGTTTGTTTAATTTAACCACAAGTTGAACATTCCCGATTTCCGGGATACATTGCTTATAACTTTCGCGTCAGGATTACTAAAGAACTATGTAAGAATAAATCATAATGTTCCTTTATTCTTGTCTATTACAGTTCTCATCTTTATTCGTCTTTGATGACTGATTGGTGGCTGGTCTCTGGCATCCCTCAACTTTTAGCTGGTAGAAACATCAATGAACATTTTTATCACAGTAAGTGCTTTTAAATTCCTCCAGTCACTCAATCATGCTCTTTCGAAGATCCGAAACGGCACGGGCGACTGGTTGTATTTTATACTTGTCTGATGAGCATAGTGATCCTCAGTATTTAATTATTATAAATGTTCGGGAGGTAATAATTTTATATTGTATATGCTACATGTAGTAGCTACTTTTATCAGTCGATTACAGGTGAACGGTACGTATGTACTTGAAAGTGTGAATCTGTTTGTATGTTAAACTCGGATGAGAAGTCGTCCCGGGATGGCTTTCGCAGGTTCTTGCAATCCGAGCGGATGAGAGCCCGCACGTACCGTCGTGCCGTCTGTTGGAGTGTCTGCTTTGCCTTTCTTAAATATAGAAGGGTCAGGTAGGCAGGTAATTGGTTTCAGGTACGCCTGTTAGCCTCTTGTTGTTAGCGCTTTGTAAGTAGGTAGGACCGGGTAGGTTAACACATGTTCGTTCATTCGAGGCCCGAGTATTATATGCATTTTCGGAAGGGGGCAACTATCGATGATTGTGCATTCAGAAATTATGTCTATGTAATTTCCTAAATGCAAAGTCATCCAATTAATACCTTTTTACTATGCTCGTTCTAGTTTGCAAGCAATCGGGCTGACATTACTAATTTTCTTACGAAATGGAATTGTTTATTAATTAGATTTAAATTAGTACATATAATGTAGATGCAGTACACAGATCATTATGAATACATAACAATTATCGAATGAAAATAATATACAACGAAATGTACAAATGGGTCGCTGTAAAGTACAACTCTTTATACAATATTTTCAGATCTAATTAATCACTTTACTAGTTACGCGAGATTTAATACAGTCTATTAATTACATTCCTTAAACCAAGCGTTAAAGCTGTTTTACAACATTTTTACACTGTGTTTTAAACGACTACGACTCGTCGTAAAAGTAAAGATGATTAATTAATCTTATCCCCATTGGGAAATATAAATTATATTTATACACATACATCGATCGACAAACAATTCTCGAAGGAAACATTAACACATAGAACGCGAACGAATTAACGAAGCCATCCCCTTAAACTAATTTTACACAACTGCCTAACACGAGTGACCAGCTTTTCTTTACATCTATTGCTACTACGGAACGAAGGAAGGAAGGAAGGAAACACGCCCGTCGGTATTCTTGCATAATTATTACAGACAATTACGTGTCCAGTTGTTCGCGTATGGTTTCTGGGCAGTAGAAAAAAAGAGTTAAAGTAGATTGTACAAAGTAGATTCAAGGACGGCTCGCGGTAGCCGTGAAACAATCGTCTATTCGAAATCGAATGAATAGAAACGATGTGCTTCCTCAAAACAATTACGACCGGGTACGAATCACTGTTTCGCGAGACAATTATATTCTCTACGATGAATACAGTATAGCATGACATTTAAAAAACTTATGCCCTATTAGTCTTGATACTATGATAATTATTTCTGCGCTTCGTCATTTCAATGTATAATAGTAAGGCTTCTTCGATGTGACTTTCTCGCGTGTAGCGAAAAACGAACGGTACACAGATAATTAAATCCCGGAGTTTCCACTTTACTTTTTTTACACACACCCTTTACGCGACGGATCGGATGTTACGACTAGCTTGAACATTTCAAAGGCACCCACATTTTTGCCTTCCATTCATTTTTTATGCTCCTCTGTTTATTCTATTATTCGCAACGAGAACGAGACGCGATTTGTGAACGATCTAAATCTAAGGATTGCGATACGAAGACGGATCGATTTCTTAGAATAGAAATAGAGAAATCGTAGCGAGTATAACGGTTGGTATATCGGAACACGGAGGAACGTTAACAAATTTCAAATATCCTATGATAGTAGAAGGGATTGGCGGTGATCGATACGATTCGAAATATAAAAAACGCTACGTTTATCCAAATAGATCATTATCAAATGGAATTGAAAAAACTTTTCAAAACGTTTTAAATACTCACGAGAACGAAAGAACGGGTAGCCTTGCATCGTTGTTTACTCGGAGCGTGGAATAGTTTCGTTAGCTTGAACGTATGATCAAAAAATATTCGGAGATCATTCTCGAATTTCAGCGTTTATGTACGCGTCATTTTATTACAATCGCGATGCAGGCGTTCAACTGCGTCTTATCGAGTTCTCTGCGCTATCGGAGCTAAAGTATTGCGTATATAATGCACAAAGCTGTACGCTTCATGCGTAATATGTATATATATATATTTATGTTAAATATTTATATATATTCAAAAAAAGAAAAACGATAATCGGTCTACGTAATTGGCTACTTATACATATATTTACAAACCGTACGATAATGTACAGCTTAAGATCGTTCTGACATATAATATCGAGGATACGTTTTTCTCAGCTAATCTTATCTATACACATTTCAATCTTCTTCTTTCTCTCAAATAAATACACGGCTATCACATTAATACACGCGTCTTGCGAGTTCTCGTTCTCGCGTTTAATGTCAGTTTATGATCGGCTAGAGTCTTTGTCTTGCTACACTTCGAACAGAAGACGTACGTTCGTTACCTCGTACTCTTGAAAAGAACGCGAAACGCAGGAAGGACATCCTTGGAAAATAAATTAACATCTCGCCCTGGATCGGGCTGCTCTACAGCTACCAGAAATTAAGAAAGATTTCACTCTTTCCGAAACTGTCTCTCCTTCGTGCTGGACGAAACTAATATTTCCCTATTTCGTCGTTGGTACGTTTACACGAGTCACATATTTTTTCTTAATATTCCTTTATCAAATTTCCCCGTTTAAGGAACGAAACGCAACCACTGCAGTTTGTACTGGGTTAGCATTCGTCGTCACAACCGTCGATAATTTTCCTAACTTCGAACGGTCTTTCGTTCGTCTCTCGGGGAAATCATAGAATTAAATAACACGTATCTAAGCTCCTAAGGCTTAAACACGAAACATAACGATTATCGGCCAACTGCATCCTTTGTTTCTTCTGTTACGATCGGCGTCGATCCATCCCGTCGTACATTGTCGGATAAATTTTCCGTGGATGGACATCGTTTGATTGTACTCCACGATCCCGAGACTGGTTCGTGAATGGACAGTCTTGTGTCTCGCCAAGGCTTTCGAAGCCGTCTTCGCGGCAACGTTTAACTCTTCGAATGTACATTCGTCTTTTGCGCTTTCTTCTTCCTGGCCGCGAGCATGTCGTAGAAGGGATTGTGCGATATGCTTTGACTGCAATCAAAATAAATATGAATAAAATATAGATATTGTATGAGAAAAAGCAACCTAGAAGTTCTGGCGATAAAATTGCATTTAAAAGTAACTACAATTATCCATAAAAAGAAATCATGGATCGTGGACCTTCTCTCATTTAAGTCCTTCATTACAATGCATGACTTATGACATAAACCCTTCGCGTAATAAGGAATTCAGTCTGAAACCGTTCATGAATTCACTGTACGGAAAGTTCCCAGCGGAAAAGGGACCCGCGACCGCGTTAAATAGGCGAGAAGCAACACCTTCGAGTCTCTTTGAAATACACGCAGAATGAATAACGACTTACCGTACGCATTTAATCCATTCTTCCTTCTCCTCGTCCGTCGCCGCCGACATTCTGTACACAGTGTGCTTCCCTGCAAAAGCCAGGCCACAATAACAGTTACAATAGCCAAGTAATTACGGGAAAGGTTCACGAGTTAAATGGCAACACGACACGCACGAGATTCGTGAACCATTGCGTGAGAAACTCGCTTATAATTCTCTTTTTCTCGGTTACCAATATTTTCTTCAATAACGAATTATTTTATCGATCCATCATGATTACTTAATATTTGATTATTTAAAACAGTTTCCTCGGGAAAGTTTCTACGCGAGTTTGTTAATTACACGGTGGTAGTTAGGATCGACTTCGGATCAAGTTAAAGTACCTTCGACAACTTTTCCCTCGCTGTCCGTCTTACACGCCTTGATGAACTCGGACCCGGCAGCGTACAGCTCGAAGCAATGCGGCTTGTGCCGATCCTGCACCTCCCTGACCTGAATGTTTTCCAATGGGATGATGCCTCGTGGTTCCTTGTCGGTCGTGTACTCGAAGTAGTAGAGACAGTTGTCGTTCAATATGAACCATCGTCTCTTCCAGCTCTTGTAACGTCCGCCTGGAACAACCACCCGACGGGTCGAATTAAAATCCAACGATCGAGCCGCGACACCGACTGCGTTATTTACCTGCTGTCTCCGTCAGGGCAGCAGAGGGACAAAGCGATACGATATAAGAAAACAAGATCACGGTTCCTTCTAATTCTCGTTCTACGCCGGAGGAATACGTCAATTTCGAGAAGCAACGATTTCCCAAGCTTTATACAATACGCCGCCTAATTCTTTTCTCGGAAACTACCGATTGTCACGTTCCAGTTTGAACCGAGATATCCTTGGAACGCATGAACATAACGCTGAAAATATTCGAACCATCCGAGGCGTTCGTAACCGGTGGTCAAACAGTTTGGGAAACCTTGCTCCAGGATGTTCTCACTCGTCCCTGTAACCCTTTATAACGCCGACTTATCGTCTCACCCGCTTTCGGTTTAACGAAGATCATGGAGATTGGATTGTTCGATGATGGACTTTTCATCGTCGATGCTAACGATCGATTCTGGCAACGGTTTAACCGAGCACGTAGTTTGCTCTATCTTAGAAGCGAATATGCACCCGCATATCACGGATCGCTTTACACGCCATGGGTGGGCGCGACGTGATTCAAGTGACAATGTAAAAGCAATTCAGAGTGTAAATCGAAAGATACAATCTTTGGTGCTCAGCTTCTGGCTCTAGCAGCGATACGGTGGAAGAGCAAGATTTTCAATAAAATTCAAGCAAAGTATAAAGATACACGCCTGTGGACTGTCTAGGCGTTAATTAAAAAAAAAAGTGTAACTTTACTCAGACCACAAGCACTACACAGAAGAGGGCAGGAGAATTCTACTTACTTACGTAAAGGAAACGAGTTACTTTCTAACGACGAATTACTTCCATACGTACTATGTTACCACTTTCAATGAAACTATCGACAACTTCCATTCATTTCCATACCGAATAAAAAGTAGGCATTCTTCCGGTCGCAAATAAAAAGAGAGAGAGAGAATACGCCGCTGTAAAGGGTTAACATCCTCATGCACCCCCGATTCGCATGCAAACCGGGCAACATAGTTCTTTTCGATCGACGGCATTCTTTCTCTCAGCCATACGGACGAAGAGAAGTTATCTCATTTCGGATCATACCAGGTCAAGAGAGAAGAGAGAAAAGACTCGTACTTTTTAGACAGTCTCGGAAAGATTACCTTGTTTCCACAGCCAGCCCTCCTTGTCCGGATTGAAGAACGTGTGCATCAGGTCATTCCCGTCGTCCTCCGGTATCTTGAACGGCTCCGTCTTTATACTTTCGTATAAACTCTGCAAAAATTCGTTTCGACCCCCGATTTTAATCGACACAATCACTCGATCATCTGTACATCCATGTGTTACAAAATCCGCAGTCTATCGATTACCTTTGAGTCGTTACTTATACAGATCTAATTTAGAAGACTAGAAAAGCACACAAGGAAGTGAAGAATTTTCTCAGATAAACGCATCGATAAATTTACTTTTCCTCTTATCACGAGCGGATTTTTTCAAGCGTTATCCAAGGTGCTTAGGAAAATATCTTGCCGTTCCATCGCGGGAATCTGTCGTTAAGAAATCATTGCAACGGACTTCCACGTTAAGCCCGCGGGTCCACTCTAATAACCGTGACTTGTAAAGCGCGCCAATTACTTTATATCCTGGTCGGAGACACGCGTGCAACACGGCACAATCGCTATCGAGAGTGGACGTGAATTACGCGATGTATTATTTATTGCATTCGCCGGGGCTCGGTTTCGAAATCGATACCAGCAATCGCAATAAGCTCTACGATTGATGCACGAACGGTATTCTATTAATACGCGTGACTGCACGGCTTTACTTTAGAAAAACGAATCTCTCCGTTGCATTGCGCTAACAAATATAATTCTACGGTCTATCAAATCCATGGTTCGACGATTATAATTAAAATATCATTGGACCCGGTTCGATTACTCACCACGAGTAGTTCCCGAGGCAAATCGCCGCCGTTGTTGATGCCGCGGTTCATGGATATGAACTGCTCGACGCTGGGCTTGTCCTTAACGCTGGGATTGTGCAGGGACGTGTTCAACATGATGATGGCGAAGCTGAGCACGTAACAGGTGTCCGTGTTAGTGAAGATGTTCGGGTTCAGCTGGCAGTACCTCTGAGCGAAGCACTCCATCATCCGGTCGATCTTTTGCGCCTCGCCGGGCAGCCTAAACGACCACAGGAACTGTCTCAGGGCTTGGACGAGGATCAGGTCCGTGAAGTCGTGCAGCTCGACGAACGCCCTGAGCACCCTCTCGTTGAAGTCGTGCCTCTCGCCGAGGTAGTCGCCGATCGCCGTCTTGTTCAAACCTTCGCCTTTGTAAAGAAACTGGGCGACGTCCTCCGGCGTTGCTGCCAGCAGGTTGTGCTCGATCAGGTACTCGATGCCCTTTTTCGGGTCCATGTTGAACTTCTTGCGGCCGATCGACGTCTGCTTGGCCTTGTTCGAGGGCTTGGTCTCGTCCGTCGCGAGGCCGCCGCCCTCCATCGCCTCCATCTCGGCCACCACCTCGCCGAGCTCATCTTTCAGTTGCTGGAGACAGAAACGTACGGGTCAGCACCGCCATGGCTTCCTCGCTCTTACATAAATCGAACGAGAGATAACGAGAATACGAGAAGTCTAGAGAGGAGGATTTTCAATTTTACAAAACAAAACTTTTAATATGCAACGACCTGATATGATGATCGAAGGAAGACGGAATGGAATAATTGCGAGAGTTCTTGGGCAAAGTTTGGAGGAAGTCTCATAGAATGCGTCTCACCTTTCCTATCTGGATAAACGAACTTTCCGAGGGTGGATACCGAGACGGAAGGTCACCAGTGACCCTTCCGCGCAGCGTTTACCGAACCCCTATGTCTCAACGAGAATAGCTACTGACTTAGAAGTAACGAGGATCGAAATAGAAAGCGATCTGTCAATTTAAAACACGTTCTCTATCTCACGGGGAACTCAGAAAAATGAAGCCCTGCGCTCCAGCTTTCTAACCGAGTTACAAGATCCCTGAACCTTCAGGCAGTTTATATAAATGTTCTTTCTTAAGTGGGTTTCCTTCTTGAAATTGCATTAGCTAACAAAACGTCACCAGTCGCAGCAAAACAGTTTACCAACCGACGCACGTACACTTCCCAGGCGAATCTCTACTGCAATTCCGTTCTGCGGTATTTCCCGTACCACGGATTTGGTAACTCGTTCCACGGAATCTCGAGAATCGAAAACGCTCGATCCGATATCTCCATTTAATTAATTACTATCCTCTTTGTTACGGAGGATATTTAATTGAAAATACGAAATAGTGTCATCGCAATTTTAACGTCGACAGAAAAGTTTTGTAAATTTACAGTCTAATTACTCTTGGCTTGCTCTACCGAATTAAATCATCGTTGACTGGAATTCAACGTTCACGTTTGGAAAGAGGAAAAGTTCAAAGTAAAAAAGCAATTTCCCACGACGTTCAGTCGTGCTGGGAATCGCGATCGCAAGTCGCGAAGCAGCGGAAAAAAGTAGAAACAAAAGGGGAAAAGTCACGGGGCGTACAGTTTTCATTCGGCGATGAAAAATGAAAACGAGAACTGTTGGAATAATATGTATTTCCATGTCTGCGCGTGTCTCACGGCGACGGTTGCACGAGTTCCGACCGGAACGCATCACCTCCGACCTTAATCCGGGATCAGACGCGCTTCCGGAAAAACGCTGTCACGCCTCTTAATTGCGACCAGGGAAACTTTGAACCCGGACGCGAACAGAGAAATCGACCGATTCGGTTTTCATTTCGAGCTCACGCCTGCTGCTCCCCGTTTAATACTTCGTTTTGCAACAATCGTTTTCTTTTAATTACAATTTTAACTCGATGTCAAAATATCCCTGCAGTTTTGAAAGAGATTTAAAATAATGATATGGAATAAAATCATTACTGTATTCTTTCTATTGTATGTTATAATGGGCTTTGTCCGTGAAATAAAATATTATTATTATTATTATTATTATTATTATTATTATTATTATTATTATTATTAATATATCCTGTAGACTTCGCACGAAAAGTATTATTGCTTGTATTAATAAAACACAAACAGCTCTTCTCTCATAATATTCTCCTGTATAATACTAATCACGTTCGCAAGTTTTTAATTAACAACTCGAACGAGCAGCGAAGATTATTATTAAACCGTCGACTCCCATTCACATGAAACTCGTTCTACTCCTCCTTTCCTCTTCGAGTTTTCAATTCTATAAAACTTTTCGGAGGCATAATTTTTTAGAAAAGCCGAGTGCCACGATAGAGTTCCCGGTTCCTTTTCATAGAAGATAAATCGCGATAATTAACCACGAAAGGATATCCGGCCTAATTAATGTTCTCTCTCGCAGTAATACTTACGCGGGAGCTAATTATTCAACGATCTCGTTGTTCCATTCATTGAACGCTTAACCCGATTTCTAGAAACCGTCAAATTGATTGCCCTGCTGTTCCTAATATCGTCTCGGCATGACTCAAGTCCAAAAAACGCCGTGTCAGCCAATCGACCAACTTAAGTGTTTCAATACTTCTTCTTTCTTGAGAATAATTGAAAAAAAAGACGACCTGTTGCTTCAAGTACCGAAGAGCTCTGATAAATGGATGAATCGAATTTTATTTAACATGAATAACTTGAATCAGGAGTCAATCTATAATCAACGTGACTAGACTCAAACATACATATTAGTCAGAAAGACAATAAATAAAAAATGGGGAATAATGAATGTACTGATGAAGAAGGGATCAAGCTGTGTGTTTAGATCGGAACGGGAGAGCAAGGAATCCCCTAGAGGGTAAACTTTTCCGGGCCCTTTCAGCTGTTCTTCCTCACCGAAGAAGTACAGTTTATTTTTAACCGGATACCTCGACGACGCGTACCACGCGTTTCGCCACTGGGACACTTGTCGATGGAAGAGTGCGACACGAGTCACTTTGTTACTAGAAACGATACACCGGGAGCTTGTTTGCTGATAAAATATGGAGCCAGATGCTCGGTACAATTTGATACTCGTGTTTCACTGTAAACATTGGATAAACGCAGTGGATTCTGGATCGAGAAAGCTGCCTTGGATTTTAAATGAGTCAATTCACGCGTCCCGTCGAATTCGAACTGGCAAAGATTCCAAGATAGATAACAAACAATAGAAAATTGATAAATACAGGATTAAATAAAAGACGATGGAGTATCACGCCGAGTCGGAAGACCTCGAAGAGCAAACCGGCTCCGGTACTTTGGATCTTAAACGTTCATTACAAAACGACAAAATTAGAAATGAAGCTTGTTCCATAATTCAAGCGATCTTCGTGATTCTGCACGATAGAAAAGGAACGCATGCACTTCTCGTGTTCTACGTTATATCACGACCTCTCACACGTTCAACCTGCTCGGTGATTGCTCGGAATCCCGACGAAACAGTGATTTCTCATACAGAGAGGCTCGTTCGGCATCAGAAAATTGTATGAAAAGAAGAAAGGGAGTTAGTTTCCGGCGGGAGCGGTCCGATGTCTGTCTCGGCAAAGATTAAACCTCTGTCGGGTGGAAAAAAGAGCGAAAAGTTTATCGAAGAACTCGCCGGCTATGAAGATAGGCAAGAAAATCGATGCGTGCAAACGACGCGGACAGGCCGCGCGATATTATCCTGCCCGATCTTCGCCGACGCGAACACGCGACCATAAAATATTTACCCCGACGAGAATATGCCGTTCGAATGCCTTGCAAGGGTCTACGCAGTTCCCTTTTCATTTGATACCTGCAGAATTTTCACGTTAGAACGGAACCGTGGAAACCGTAGTTCGGCCTCGTTCGTGTAGATCTTTTAATCGTTTTCTCGCATGACGAGATCGTCGAAGGTACTTCGTACACATACAGGATGTCTCAGAAAAAGCGTTAGAGTGGGATGATTCTGAACAACAATTTCCTTTAGTAAAATGCAAAGTGAAGGATGGTTTTTGAATTATTAACAAAAAACACTGACCAATTACGTGTAGAACCCGCGCTCAGCCACGGGAGTAGAAGCTCGGACTGTGACACTCGGCCGTTGGTCAGCGCGGGCCCTACGCGTGCTCTCATTGGTCAATGTTTTTCGTTAATGATTTAAAAACTGTGCCTCACTTTGTATTTTGGCAAAGGAAATTATTGTTCAGAAATACTTACAGAATAACTTCTCTTCGGCTGTAACACTTTTTCTGGGACACGCTGTATATCGCGAGTGTCCTAGTTTGGTTTGGTTGTCACACAATTTCCAACATTAATACCCTTAGCTTCGCGAATCGATTATCACGAAACGACATTCGCATGTGTCACGATATCGAGGACTGACACGAGCACGCTGCGCCGTTTCAATATTTGACTGATAAAACAGCATTCAATCAATTATTTCGTTTGAACGTCATACCTTATCGATTATACATAACCATTATTAAAAAATGTGAGCTCAGAGTTCAGATATCGTTTCGTCTTCAAAACTTCATATTGAAAAAGTGATTCAATCTCATTTAAATGCCGCTGTGAAATTCTAGCCAGGCGTCTTGACTGTATAAATTAAAATACAGAACAGACCGCGTTTTTTTTTTTATCAATATTGCCGTACGGAAAATTAAGCATTGGGTGAATTTAATAGCGCAGAGAGTAAACGATAGGAAGACCGTACACCTTTTTAAACAGCCCTCGATAGGAACGAGAAACAGAGGGAGGAGGTCATAGACGTTGCGTCGGGTACATCGTCCGTATTAAGCACGTTTTACGCCGCTCTATTTGTTATCCGGGTTTCCCCGATCGGATCCCTCCGCGTCTTTTTATTTTTCCCTCGACCACTGGGAAGGGAATTAAAAATAACTTTACCCCGCGGAACGACCCTGTTTTCGTTAATACCGGATCAAGAGGATAGAATAATTTTAGATCGTGGAAAAGAAAACGAAGGATATCGATTCGTATTAAGGAACTAAGGTGTGAAAGCGTCCCTACGTGTACATAAGGACGGTCGTTAAGCCGCGGAAGCTACGTCTGCGAAAGGTGTGGCCCTTTCCCTATAGGCTGATCGGAGGGGTGATAATATCCTCGGAGGGGAAGCAGAAAAACACCCTCAAAAGAGGGAAAGAAAGATACCAGCCCTTGTACGAATGTTTCCACGACGCCAGTATTCATTCTGTTCAATAAAATTTGTATTGAAACAATAGGATTTATATTTCTGTACGAGATTCTGCATTTTCATTTCAAACAAGCCATTTCTGTTATTACTCGTACGAATGTATATTTCAAACTCTGGCTACCTCCGACGGTACTGATTTTCATCCGAGCGAAAAGAACGTAGCGAAACTTGTACAAAAGAGGAAGCAGAATTGGCGGACGACACAGTACTCTCTTATCGGTGCATTAGAAAGCCGAGGAACTTTTCTTCCTTTCAACGTGGAAGGCTTGCCTAAAAAAGATCAGCAGAAGTTTGTCCGAGGAAGAGGCAAGGAGACCGGAAGTGGGCTCTGGTTGTCTTCGATGGACCTCGTTAACGAGCGGCGATACACGGGCAAAGGCACGGACAATAAACGTTCGGTCTGCGGTATTGTCTGTTATGCAGCCGTGTTTCTTTTGTACGTTTCTCGGCTTCGCATCCGGCCGCTACCGTCCTTCTTTCTTTCCTCCTCTTTCTCGTTCGGCCTTCTCCCTGCCGCGCCGATGCGTGAGAAGACGCAGTCACTCTCTCCTTCTCTCTCCCTCTGCTTGCAACACAGGCCAGACGCGAAAACCGTCTGTACCCGGTAAAATCGATCGACTCGGCCTTGAATAACTCCGAGCCAAGGGCGCGCACCGCGTTATTCAATGAAGAATCGGCCACTGAATGAAAAGATTACATCCGACATCGGCTTGAAAATAATTACAACATCTTTCGAGATGAATTCGTTGCTACTTTTACATCGGTCTAAGAATGTACAAAATCGAGACTAAAAGAGAACATGGAATCTATTGTAATTCGCATGGGAACGTCTAACGATGGTATCGCAAAGATTCCCTGTAACGAACTAGACTGGCAAAGTTTAATGAACCTTAACCTTAGCTCTAATGAATCTCGACGGCAATGTAATTGTTCCCGTTACGCAGCACGTAACACGCGCTGCTTCTTTTACGATGTTGCTCGGTTTCGAAAATAACACCGCTCCGAGCTATATTCGTCGCCGGATCAACCGGTGGCTCGCCGCTCCTTAAATACAATGCTCTTTCAAATCAATCTCGTTGCTCCAGTTTTCCCTTACTCGGCTTTCTGATTCGCGCAATCTATTCGGGACTTTCGGTCAGATTAGATTGGTTTAAGTAATCGTACGGAAATGAGTAGGTAACATACTCTATTTAATTCACTTAAACGACCAGCACGCGCTATTTATTACAAAGGGTGATCAGTATTTTTATATACACACTCTCATTAATTGCCCCGTACGCTGGCCTCTCGTTCCTACGACAAATTAATCCTTTCGAGCGAATCGAGAACATCCCCGTTCACTCTTCCATATCGCAACGTCGCTTCATTCTCTGTCAGTACACTACAGATTTTTATTTATCACAAACAATTATGCAATTTTCCGATTTTTGTATAAATAGAGATCAGATTTTTTTATCGCAGACATTGTTTCATGTTACTCAGTGGATGTAATGAAATATAATTATCATCGAAGATTAAGGCTGGAATTTATAGTCCTTTCTCAGTTCTCAGTTCTCAACTGCTTGTTGCATATTTGTGTTTCGTTATGATTGATGAAAATCGAGGAAACATTTTTAAACGTTCTATGTCATTTTTATTTAAGACTTTTTAAAATTTTATTGAAATGAGTGAACCTACCACAATAACATTTAATGAAATTTTAAAAAGTCTTAATCAATAATGAAATAAAACGTTTAAAAATATATCCTCGATTTTCATCAATCATGTATCATAGATATGCAACAAGCAGTTGAGTATTAAGGACTGAGAACTGAGAAACGACTATAAATTCGGGCCTCAGTAACTGATTCGAGTGATGGAACAATGCATAGTTTGACCAACGTGGAAGGTATGCAACCGCGTAAGGTGCCGTCGCCGGTTGGCATTGCAAATAAACGCGTTTGTCATCATCGACAGAATATGTTCCCCTCTGACTAATAACGTGTCGCGCAACGGAAGCTTTTAGCCTCGCCGTTTCAGCAAAACGTTTTCAAAGAAATTCTTCTAAAAACGTTCCCGTTCGATTGCATCACACGGGGAATCGATATCTCTGACGCTTTCTCGTACAGAACAATACGAGATCACGCTCGGGATGCAATTTGCATTCCGTGTAACTCTTCTCCAGATAGGAGCATCCCGGTACGATGAATCATGAATCATATTCGCGGACGTCGAACAATATCGTCGCATTCTGCGATAAACACTTACGCAATACATATCGGACGGAATATGTATCGTGCACACATGTCATTCCATTCGCGACGGCGAATCTAATTTGTCTTTTCAACGATTCTTATTATACTAAATCACTTTTTTCACGAACTTCCCGTATATAAGGTGTCCCAGAAAAAATGTTAGAGCCGAAAAGGAGTAATTCTTGAGGTGTTCCTGAACAATTTCCTTCGGCTCTAACACTTTTTCTGGGACACTCTGTATATTTTGGACAAGTCGCATTGACTTAATATTTCTATACGAAGGTAGTTGTCGTATAAATTGGATTAAATTAAAATCTGCCCCGTTCACAAAGATCTTTTTATACCGAATATGTAGAAGAATAGATATTCCTTTTAAAAATGAATTGTTTATCGCATTAGTCAACAGGCCTGACGACTCTGCTATCTGCGCGAAAAGGAAACGCGTCCGCTATCGCATCCTACATGCATGCATCACTTCCCCGTTGCATTTCGTGATGCATCTGTTTCGGGCCATTTGGCGCGTGTTTGACTTCTCTTTTTTCTTCTCTACCCTCGTTCCCTCTGTTTGCGGCTCATCTTGACAGCAGGCCGTATCTTTCATTTTCGTGGAGAAGAAACACGGCCGGGTCCGAGTGGAGAGAAAGAAGAGAGAGAAAAAAAAAAATAGAGGCGTGTTGCAGTTAAATGCACCGCACTAATTGCGTTCCTGCCTGCTGTTACACTCGTGACCGAGAAAGGGGGAACAAATACTCCTAGCCTCTGCGCATTTTTTCTCTGCCTCTGTTTTCTTTTTTTTTTATCCCTAGTACGGAGGATCTTCGAGAGAAACGAGAGAACTTTTTCCACGAATTCGATCCTTGTGTACCCGATCACTTGACCTACATCAAGAGCTTTTAATCACGAGCTGCGTTTAATCGCTTAGAAAGTCTCGTGCCTTTTGTCGCTACCTACGGCTATCCGAAAACGTGCACGTGCTCGACTCATCGGGAACCTCTCTGCCACCGCTCATCGAGTTATCGAGCCACGACCCTGGCACGCTTCCGTAGTCAACGAAATCCGATCCAATTTTTGACAAAATTGAAAACCTTCTATGAGTGGAATTAAATTTCCTTGGCAAATATTCAGCCACTCGAGAAGAGGTTCCAGTTTTAAACTTTGATCAGTGATGATCAATGAACTTGGAGAGAGGATGACTACTTCGATCAGGAAATCAAATCAGAGCTATCGAAAAAGGATTTCTTTAATTTAAAGTATCGAGAATCTGGAATGCAATAAACGGGGTCCAACGTTTCTAAGCAATCAACTAGTAAGACCGAATGGATGAAAAACTGTTCCGAGGAATCCGTGTAATATTCGTTATTGGCGTCCCACAGAGAGAAAAGTTGGAGCCAGCATTCAGATTATTGCGAATGCGCGCCAGTTAAAAAGCCGCCTCGGAAGATGTTCGAAGCGGATTCACGTAACATGCAGAGAGGATAAGAACGAGGCATGCTGCGCTCCTTTTCCATGCTTTTCCTCGATACTACTCCTCTGCCGAAGGAGACAATGCCGGAGCTGGGTTACAATACGCGGCCTCGGGGAATCTGCATCGGAGAGGGACTATCTTTCTTCCACGTTACCCCGTCGTCGGAGACAATGCCAGTTATTTTCCACCGTAGACAGTGAACCATTCTCTCCAGAATCAAAGAAAATTCTTATACATCGATATTCAGATAAAATTAATTAGTACATTTTTACGCGATGCAAAATATCTCTAAAAAGTCGTGTAATAAAAATTTTAATTTTGTTTATAAACGCATCGACTCTGCAATTTAGTAATAATTTATTTTTTGGAGAGGCGCAATTTACGTAATTACTCGACGAATCAGATCTGAACGATGTCAGATGCAACTTTTTCGTAAAATATATGCAACTTGCCGAGGGCTCGATGGTTTTCGAGGCCACTTGAAACGTCTCGACCTCGTGACGACCCACGTATGTACAGCCACTAGGATTTCTGTCGAATTGGCATAACCGCAACGGTTTAACGCGGTTACGCTTATCGTTTGGCACAATTTTTCCCTCGCCCCTCGGCTTTATTGTACATATCTGTTCTGTCCATTCACCGGAGGACATCGTCTGGAAGTTTGATTCCTACTTTACTCCTATTTGTATGCAACCTAATTCTGTTTCATCGTTCATGTGTAAACGAGCTTCTGTAATCGCGAAACAAAGCCTCCGATCGTAGAAACACCGATATCCAGTGGGATTATTGATTTGTTGGACCAAGAATAAGCATCAAATGATACTAAATATCTAATTAAATGCCGAGTCAATAAAATGAGTGACTCTAATCTCGCTGAACGATGTCTTACATACATTTTGTATTTAACGAAGTTCATTGAATCGACGTATCTTTATGTATTCAATAAAATTTTACTCATCCTCCCAAAACCTTTTAAAAGGGTCAGTAAATATTCATACTGCGTAATGACGCAGCAGTTGCGTCAATAGACTGAAATGCGTTAAACGCTTTTTTAAAAATTCTTTTTAAATAGATTTATTTTATAAAGAAACGAATAACGTCTGTCTGGCAGACAGACGCGTTTGCTTATCCGCGGACATTTACCTAACACTTCCTTCCTGGATCATCAAGCACCCTCGAGGCGAACACGCGAAACATTTTCACAATTTCCTTTTCCCCTTTCCGCGCAATTATATCCCAGACCCGGCCGGGCGATTCTCCAGGATATCGACCGGTCCCCGAACCGCCCACGACAATTTTATCCGCGCACGCACGCGTTCCCTTCCATTATCATCCGCCAGACCGTGTGCGTTCCGCGATAATTAAAAAGGAAGTCGAGGACTTCGAAGGGAAGGTATACGCGCAAAGAGATTGGCAAGCGATGTAACGGCTCGGGCCCGAGGAAAAGAGGGTTACAGTCGTTAAAAAGTTGCTGGAATGCGGCGTCTCGACATTTCTGCGTACTCGCGTCCTCTCTCTCTCCTTCGCGATCCTGCGCACAGCTGACCTCTCCATCTCGTCTTTAACAAACTTTAATCCTGACCCACGGTACAAAATTCATACAGACTCGCTATAATATTCCCTTTTATCACATTAAGTTTGTCATATAAACGTTTATGAACGTATTTCTCTTTATAATAAAATCAATGGCCGGTGGGTAGTTTCAATGGTACTTCTCACTGACTCGCCTGATGTACCTACAGTACCACATAATTAAATTATTAAATGTACCAGCACTGTTTCCACTCGGTTCTAACTTTAATCGGTTAATAACAGAAACTGTTGCTGTGTTAATTCCTAACTCTGAGCTTGTCTCATGTTTTCGACGTATGGAATTGGTATTAATATTTATATGCGACAACATCTCGGATGTACCAGTAGTCAGGACCGGTGAAACACGTGTCCTCCCGAACTACGCCTATTCGTAATTTATTCTTTCCTTCTCTGTCCTCCTTTAATCCAATAATAGTCTGCCCGAGTTTATTTCCGATCCCCCGAAGACGAACTTGCCTAGTTTCTGTTACCTGGCCAGAGTCGAAAATTCGTCCAAAAGGTATTTCGATTCTAATGCTTCTCTAGCTCTCTTGTAATTGTATGAAGAGTATATTCTATCTAATTTTTCCCTTCTGAATTCACAATGGAACGTCTTCCCATGCGTTAAGCATAGAATCCTTTAACCTTTTTCTTTTTCAACGTGGGAGTACAGTCTTTTCTCATAGCTTAACTATGCATGCATGTACTCTTCGACCTTTCTTGGGCTCTTCAAAAGCAAAATGCGAAGACCGAAGACATGCGATGAACACTTCCTACTATGAATTCTCATCTTTTATAAAACTCCCACATTTTATTCTTCATTATACAATCTGTATCTTATATATATACGTATTTTGTCATATCATCTGCGTCTCGTTTATATTTTATGCTTTTTTGTATACACAGTCAGTAAGAAATATCATTTTAAATAATTTAATAATCATTGAACGACCTCCATCGTATCATGAAATCATGCAATATTTTGATGATATCATTGAACAACGAATTATCTTACATGACATGCATCATCGATTTACTCTGTAAATACACATATTATGTATATGTAAAAGCTAGTAAATGAGTTCCAATTCCATTCAAAGAATTGAACGCACGGTTCCAAAAATTTCGCGAAGCCTGGGCCACGCACCGTTTATCACCGCCGAAGGGGCAGAAAAAAAAAAAACGACAGGTTTATAGCTACCGCTGTCTCGCCGGAAGCGTATTTGCGTCAACCACCACGGGTTTCGTCCTATTTTTTTCGACGACCTACATCGTCTAGGCGCGACAATTCCGAGGTAAAAAGAAGGAAGGAGGAGGAGGAGGAGGAGGTTTAGCAATTTTTTCCCAACCGACGGCCTCGCCGCCGTCCTTGGAAGGTTGATTCGCTATGCAGAAAGATGACTCTGATCATCGGGATCAGCTGTATAAAAAGCCACGTTCTTTGCCCCTTCACTTTTTCCCATCGACAGACCACCGGTCTTTATACAAAGCAGAACATTTCTGACTTCAATTTAAAAAACACATTTCTGATCTCGCTTACTCTTAAGCGAATTATCTCTATAATTATATACGTTATTCTTTTGATAACACGTATATTTTTAAACAACAAATATTATGTCAATCATATGAAACAAGTATTGTATGAAATACTCGATTAATTAGAACTAGTATTATAGTCAGAATGATGCAAATGGGTTAATGCATAAACTCCTAGTCATCAGTTTCTATTCTTATAATTTCGCAATCAGAACAATCGACGTCTCCCTGATTATAAAAGTAGATTAACTCCATAACGGCAGATTATCAAATGAAATTAGTTCATTCAAAGTTGATTGCAAAAAAGAGCCGGAAATTCGGTACGTTTTCACAGAAAGTTCTCGCGTATGTTTCACGATCGGATCTGAGCAACGGTTTTTTACGGCCAGACGTCAGCCATGTGGCACCGCGGTTTCCATTCAACGATACGCTCGCGGAAACGATGCGTAAAATCGAGCCAAACTCGTACCAACCGTTCCTCTCCTATTAATCAACTTCGAAAAACGTATCCAATACTGCGTGCAACAGCAAGACAAATGAAAGCTTCTCGTCTTTATATTATTCTTAAATACAATTGGTTTCCTTTTTCCTTTCATTAATCATTATAATACAAATTTCATACGTCATCATTTTTTATACGAATTTAAAAAATGAAATCTGAATCGAGAAAGTAAGGAACAATATACACTTTTGATATTGTATCCTTGGTTCAAGAGACGATCCATCTGCACGTTGAATCATTTCATAAATACATAAAAATCAGAGTCTACCGATGGGATATTGAAATTAGCGAACGACTCGTTTGTAGGACGGTAGACGTTGTTATCGTGGCGGAGCGGAATATACCAGTTCCCCTCGGCCACGACGCGCGTTCCAGTTCCTTTCTTCGCCAGGTATTCAGCGAACGAACGAACGGTCCCGGTAAAGTGACCTCTCAAGGCCGTCGCGGCCGAGTAACAAGAAGAGAGAACAGAGAACGAGGGAATTCCCCCTTTCGCACTCGGTCACCGAGCAGTTCGTCCCACAGCGCGGATGAAAATCGCATCCGCAGTAAAAACAGAACTAAAAATCATTAGCGATTTTTCCCTGCCCCGAAGCCTCCATACAATCCCGCGTAGCAATTTTCAAATACGTCTGAGTTTTCAATTCAATGGTTTGAATAGCGATCGATAAACGAATGGAACATTAAAACGATCTTCAATTTGAGTCTAAATTAGACAAGTTTAACTTGAGAGAAACGAGAACGAAGGCTAATAATGACTCGCGCTACGGCTTTTACAGGTCCTCGTTATCCCATTAACTTCTTTCTTCATTATAGTAATTAAAACGGCGATAAAAATGACGAGCTGTTAACGCGTACCCTCGTTTTACAAGTATTTCGTCTTCGGATCTAGCAGTTTCGCTTTCTACGAGCTTAAGCTCGGATGCGTTGATTGAAATTACACGCTGCGACGAGCACAAACTCTGCTTCGCTATCCCTCACGCTATTGTAATTAACTCGACACCTGCGCCGTTCAAATTATCAACCACGGTTACCAGCGGTTTTATCGTGCCTTCCGTTATCTTTGCTTTCTTGTCGTACTCGAAATTTCTAGTTCATTGACTCACTTCTCGACGATAAAACCCAAAAAAACAATTTATTATTTTACGCATTCGTCGAGAAATTAAATCTGTAATATATAAACAAATTGTCAGAAATGCATTTTTATGACTGACTAACATAGATGTGAACTTAAGGATGTATTGGCTATACAGTCAATCCCAAAAGTTTATGCACTTTAGAAACCCATTTTTTAAAAAGAAATCAGACGTCGGAAGAACAATGCTAATAATAAATAGC
>NW_017177008.1:463497-477649 GCF_001652005.2 Ceratina calcarata
TTCTATACTTTTTAGCACGTAGCTATTTATTATTAGCATTATTCTTCCGACGTCTGATTTCTTTTTAATTATAGGAAATGCGTTTTTCTAAGGCACATAAACTTTTGGGATTGACTGTATAGCCAATACATCCTTAAAACCACGTCGAAACGCGAGAGTAGAACTTCGTCTGTTCGAAGAGAAACGTGTTTCAGGAAATTACGATAACGAGAAAGATAGCAACGAGAGTGTCGTAAGATGAATTAAAAAGAACCGCGATTAATCGGAGTTCACGGAAGCCTAGTTCAGCCTTGCCGATACCAGTAATCGCGTCTACGTTTGGGTTTTTTGAATCGTTATAAAACCCGTCGCTGTCCATTATCGGTCCCGGCCGGGAAACGCGAATCAGGACAGTAGGAAACGATCTTGACGAGCGGAAATGGGAATCGCTTTCTCGATGAAACTTCCGCAAATGGAGTATCGAGAGACGTGTGTGTCTAACTATACAACTTCTGAATTACGAAACTGCTTACTCATGTGAAAGTGATGCAAGTCAAACAGTTGCATTAACACAAATTATTCAAATTAAACATTAGAAGATCGATCGATTAAAATCGTAATTTTTGTCTATTACTTTTATTACGACAGGATCGATGAATTGAACCCGATTTTTATGTTCAATAGAAGAGCTCATGTTGAATTGAACCATGGTAGCAATCGAAAAATTCACCGATAAAAATAAACGCCGGGGAAGGTGCGTCAGACGCGATCGGCATACGAGATCTGAGCTATGGAATTCGCAACGCTATTTAAACGAATGATTCATCGGTACACCTTGGGTTTTCTCCACGGCTCTTATCGAACGATACGAATTACAGAATATTTACTGTCAAAAAACCTTTACACAGGGAGGACGATTCATACGCGAACCACCAGCTGCGTGTACCTCGGTCTCTTTACAAAGCGCTCGAAATCTTCCAAGTCACAACGAGATCGTTTTTAACGGCCGTTCCCATTTACGACTACGCGAATATTTAAACGACCAGCTGCGAGCCACGATTCACCTTTGATCGCTCCGCGTCCGCTTCGCGAAACACCTGCGCGTCGCGATTTAATCATTAACACCGTTCCTCTAGTCATAATACATCTGAAAATTTACCCATTGAGATTTGGCTAGGAACACTTGGAAAATCAATCTTGAATCGATCATTACATTATTCGGAACTATACATACTATCATACATTTTGTTCGTCCCTATTGCTCGTTGTTTATACGGTGTATATTAAAGAGTTCTCTAACCCGTTAATATAAATAAATTAATATTTCTTATGATATGTATGACCAGAACTGTGTGACGTTAAAACTGTTTCTTACGATCAATGTTTCTAATTAGCGAGAATCGGTGAACGCACTCGTGGTTTTTGCTTGTCCAGCAAGGCCTCGGATAATTGGCTAGTTGCCAAAACGCCTTATTGCCAGGACAGATTTCTTTTATTAAGAAGAGAGACAACCGATAACTGGCGCGGTTCCAGAAATTATGAATCGGTAAAAGAAAGAGCCCATAAATGATGCATAAAACTGTTCCGATGTCTCTCACGATCCGCGTTACGGCCGATGACTTCCAACTTCGAAGGTTTCTCTTTTATAGGACGAAAACCTTTGTATCGGTTCTTGAACCGACCTACTGCCTGCTCCTCGAACCACAAAGCGCGACTACTGTCTCTCCCGTGCCTCTTCCTCTCTCTCTAAGTATTCGCGAATAACCCTGATCGATGATTCTCATTGACCTTTCCGAATTGTTGCATTTTAATTACGGCCAAGTACTGACTAGAACGTTGAACAGCCGCTGCTCTTCGCTAATCGAGTTTCGCAACTATTCCTGTGATCGAGTAACAATTTCAGTATGTCTCAAGTTGAATTACAGTCGTCATAAGCACGTGATTCGGTTAATCTCATAAGCAGAACGGTCTGAGTCACGCAAAAACGAGAACGATTCCAGTGTTCCATGAAAAACTTGTGACAAACGAAATCTGTGATCGTCTATCGAATTATTCCACAGACCTGATTAGCCAAAAGTTGAATGGAACTAGTCCAGGTTTCAAACGATTTCGTTCCATGACAAGAATGGACCGAATACAAACGGATGAAGCCGTACTCTCGAGTTACCCATTAGTCATTAATCCGACAATCGTCCTGGTTTGTTAGGTTTTCGATCGGGTTACAAAGACGCGTCACGCGCCAATAAATTCACCGAGATTTTCTCAAGTCTTCGGGGCTAATTAGCCGTATCTCGAGCGTTAATCACGTTAGGCTACCCTCGACTGGCTTCCTGCTCAATCTCGTCTTTCAGGAAATTTTATTTCCCGTTACATGCATTACATCCGCAAATGCCGGACGATTATTTGTCACCTCGATACTTTCTATATTCCAGTTAGTCTTTAAATATTCAGGCGCTTTAGGATTCGCGTGATAGGTTTCCAGAGAATGGACCTTGAAAATTGATAGGGCAACACGTGCATATCGTTTAGTAAACGATATTAGCAAACGTCCATTAAGCGGGGCTGTTTAATGGAAAGCAGTAAGACGAGCTGCACGCGTTATGTGATTAATAAAACATGTTGATAAAACAATAATAAATATATATAGCATTAGATTAGCAGTGCTTATATCTACAGCTCGGGATTACAAATCGTAACTCCGGCAAATAAGAAACAAACAGGATCATATTTTATCTGATTAAATTCTACTCTCAATTTATATTCAATTAATATACTGCATAATATCAGTGTACTAAAATATTGAGAGTTAGAATATAATAAATGAAATGGGCGAGAGTAACTGAGAAAGACATTCGGTTTCGAGTGATGCAAGTGTTGAAAGTTAAACAAATTCCACGGCCAGGCCGCCCCGCGCCGCGCCACGTTTGCTTCCGTCTGTTCGTGGTGCCAAATGGTCGCCGATACATGGCATGCATACGAAGCAGGAGGAGCTGATCGATACATACGTCTCCAGTGTAAACACAATGCCGTGCTTAGGACAGTGACACGTGTTCCAACCGGGTAAACACATCTACGCGGATAATAATAATTTTCCCCTTAGACCCATATGTTCTGACGACCATAACTGAGGCCAACCCTTTCCGCTCCCACGATTCACCGGAATTATGCAAATTCTTGTAACAACCAGCTCTTCGTAGGATCCTCGTAAATTAACTCTTTAGTCTAAATACAACTGAATTTGTACTGAAATTAAAAAAACTAAAGCAATTAGAATCTTTTATTTAAAGGAAGGAAATCAATTTCTGTTCAATACTGTATAAAACTGATCATAAGAACTTTGAGTAAATTCAATACATGTTTGTCGAGGGTCAAGTAGCAAGTTGTATGTATAACCGAAGGCAAATAATGAACGTAATCAAAGAACAAATTAATCACTTGTGTGCGTCACGAGAGATTATTTGTAGCAACAGATATACAACGTTATTATGTATTGTGTTGCAAGCATGTATAATAGGGTAACTGATGCCAATGTTGCGAAGTACACACACCGTGTCCCCGACAGTGACAGCGTATGTAGCCTTGAAGATCTTGGCCCAACATGACTAAATTCAAAATTATATTTGTTGAGGTCTACTTATTTGAAGATCTCCGCATATATCTATTCATTGTCATCAGCTCCATTATTCACGCTTAGAAGTCTCTATCATATTCTTGTTCCCCTTTTCATAAATTCAGTTGACAAACTTTGGAATATCTCTCCTTTGAATTCAAACATTTCCTCACCTCCTTTCCTATTTTCATATTTAAGAGTGACTCACTACAAGATATCTAAAATTCACCACTGGTCATTGACTTCGTAGCAGGAACATGTTTCAGTTTGTCAAAGTACAAGGACAAATTCATTTAATGAATTCATACACGATACGGTTTGATAGAATCATTAAATTATATACAAAAAATCGCATTAATTCTCCTTACTGACTCGGTTCTATTTGCCTGAAATATATTCAGTTACAAATCCATGATTATTTATTCATCGCCATCTGGCTTATTACTCGCGCTTAGAAACGTCTCTACAATATTCTGAGTCCTCATCCGTATAATCCCTTTTCACAAATTCATCTAGCAAACTTCGGAGCGCCACGGCTTCGAATTCATACATTTCCTGTAGCTCATTTTCATATTTGCTCGCTATCTCTACTGCCTAATTATCGTCCTGCGCGATCGCTGAATGAAACAGGATTTTCCTGCGCTATAGTTAACGGGTCTTTCAACGTGGGTGCTCCAATTCCATGAATTCAAGCCATCTTAGCGCCCCTCATTCACGTATTTATCCAATTACACGTTCCATTCTCGTACCGAATCGCCGGGACGGAGCTTAGCCTGGCGTGCACCCAACGACATTCTTTTTTTTTGTTACTCGCCGCTGTCCGAAAAGGAGCCTTATAACCCAGATGCACCCAAGTGGTCGTCGCGAACCGCGGAAAGAGCTTTAAAACAGAATCTGGTTCCTTTGTCCTCTCTTTTCTCAGCTACTCTGATATAATCAGAGATTCGACGAATACCGAAGGACACTGTACTTAATAAATTGCAGATTTCTATGCAAAATTTTGTCATGATCATTCAGATTGAGTTTCCCAATTATACTTTTATGAAATGTTTATATTTTCGATAAATTCGAGAAGGAACTTTTATTTAAAGGAAGGAAATCAATTTCTGTTCAATACTGTATAAAACTGATCATAAGAACTTTGAGTAAATTCAATACATGTTTGTCGAGGGTCAAGTAGCAAGTTGTATGTATAACCGAAGGCAAATAATGAACGTAATCAAAGAACAAATTAATCACTTGTGTGCGTCACGAGAGATTATTTGTAGCAACAGATATACAACGTTATTATGTATTGTGTTGCAAGCATGTATAATAGGGTAACTGATGCCAATGTTGCGAAGTACACACACCGTGTCCCCGACAGTGACAGCGTATGTAGCCTTGAAGATCTTGGCCCAACATGACTAAATTCAAAATTATATTTGTTGAGGTCTACTTATTTGAAGATCTCCGCATATATCTATTCATTGTCATCAGCTCCATTATTCACGCTTAGAAGTCTCTATCATATTCTTGTTCCCCTTTTCATAAATTCAGTTGACAAACTTTGGAATATCTCTCCTTTGAATTCAAACATTTCCTCACCTCCTTTCCTATTTTCATATTTAAGAGTGACTCACTACAAGATATCTAAAATTCACCACTGGTCATTGACTTCGTAGCAGGAACATGTTTCAGTTTGTCAAAGTACAAGGACAAATTCATTTAATGAATTCATACACGATACGGTTTGATAGAATCATTAAATTATATACAAAAAATCGCATTAATTCTCCTTACTGACTCGGTTCTATTTGCCTGAAATATATTCAGTTACAAATCCATGATTATTTATTCATCGCCATCTGGCTTATTACTCGCGCTTAGAAACGTCTCTACAATATTCTGAGTCCTCATCCGTATAATCCCTTTTCACAAATTCATCTAGCAAACTTCGGAGCGCCACGGCTTCGAATTCATACATTTCCTGTAGCTCATTTTCATATTTGCTCGCTATCTCTACTGCCTAATTATCGTCCTGCGCGATCGCTGAATGAAACAGGATTTTCCTGCGCTATAGTTAACGGGTCTTTCAACGTGGGTGCTCCAATTCCATGAATTCAAGCCATCTTAGCGCCCCTCATTCACGTATTTATCCAATTACACGTTCCATTCTCGTACCGAATCGCCGGGACGGAGCTTAGCCTGGCGTGCACCCAACGACATTCTTTTTTTTTGTTACTCGCCGCTGTCCGAAAAGGAGCCTTATAACCCAGATGCACCCAAGTGGTCGTCGCGAACCGCGGAAAGAGCTTTAAAACAGAATCTGGTTCCTTTGTCCTCTCTTTTCTCAGCTACTCTGATATAATCAGAGATTCGACGAATACCGAAGGACACTGTACTTAATAAATTGCAGATTTCTATGCAAAATTTTGTCATGATCATTCAGATTGAGTTTCCCAATTATACTTTTATGAAATGTTTATATTTTCGATAAATTCGAGAAGGATTTTGGTAAATATGTTTCCATGTTTGGATAATTTCTCACGATTCTGACTCCTAGCTACGTTTTAACGATGAGATGTGCAGTGCGTCAGACATCGATTTCTGGAAAGGAATTATTGTATTATCTTGGCAAACTATGAGCAATTCGCGCGTATTACGGTTCGATATGGTAACACTCGGAATCGTTAGGGAAGCGTAGGTTGAAGGATGCTTCGCGAGTTTGAGATTTTGGTCCCGCTTATATGCAGTAGCCGCGTTCCTGGCCAATTTGCTTGCCAAACGATCGGATCCGAATTGCACCAATTATTCTGGTCATTTAACCGGACGACAATGACCCTGTTTCATCGCTTCACCTTACGTAATCATCGATGACGCTGCTGTATCATCGCGAACTATTGACGTCAAACCGGTGATTAAGATTGTACTGGTAAACATCTCTGATTGGAACGTACACGATGGCCAGAGATAAGAAGTCGCGGCGCTCCAGCCGGCAGTAAAATTGTCACGCGTTAGATAGTTGAATTTTTGTCTTACGAGTCAACATCGAACGACTGTTTGTCGAATGATCTATGCTTCCGATATCGTAACAAAAAGTGATGTCGTCGCGTTAGACAATCAATCTAAGATAAGCTTCAGGGTTCATAACGCCCAATTATAAATTTTATATAAATACATATAATATAAAAAATAATGCAACTAATACACTTAATGAAAAATTCTTATCTAAATTGATATTATAGATAATTCATTTTGTATAAAAATCCAATCTAATCTGAAAGCAAACTCTATCTTTGATAGTAGAGAACTCGGACAGTCGAATTTTGCGATGGATGCTGCGTTACGTAAGCGAAGCAAAGGTGAAACTCAACATCGTGCACGGAAGTTGTCTCTTAATTCATAGATTGATCGAACTTAAAGATGTGACCATGCACGGAGGATTAATTTATTATGAAATTCAAAGCTCGACACGTTAGCTCGGACAAAAGAGATACTAACAAGAATCGTTTCATAAATTTGCTTCAATACCATCCGTGTACATACAGAATCGTTTTCAATTATTCGCAGTTGGAAATTTTAAACGACAGCCGTTCAAAAATAATTCTAGAACAATGGCAACATGAAATGCAGTTAATGTAAAATTGTTTCGTGCGAGCGGACGACGGAAACCGATCGGTGCACATTTCCCTCGGTCAGATTTATGATAAGTCAGCGAAGTTCGCGAATAAACGCGACAGTTTTATCGATCCGCCAACTCAAAAGCAACGATACAAAAAAGAGAAATGACTCCGTTTCCTTTGAATCTTTCTGTCCGCGTTTCGTCCGCCCGTCGCTCGGCCACCCCATTAACCCAAAAATATTACCAGAGACCACGAGGCAGCGGAATAACCAGTACGTATTATACCGCGTTACGCAATCTCCACGTGTCACCCGATACATGCGAGAAAATCCATAAACAGGAATAAGAAGGAAGAGCCGACGTATCGGCTCTTCCTTTCCTCCTTCTATCCCTCGCGTGTCGCCAGCCGCTCGATGATACCAATCAATCAACTTCAACGTGTTCCACATCTACCAATTCCCTATCACGCTCGAATCAAACTCGGAACCGTACTTCGACACTGTACTACGACAATTTCCTGTTACAGTATACATCAGATAGAACTTATCCCTATTTCGAAGAAAAACCATTCAGATTTCATTTGTACGTTGCATGTTTGAACATTTCTGATTAACATTTTCTTGGAATTTTGCTCTGCAGAGGATCGATTACACTTATAATTTTCTACGAATTTCCGCGATCAAAGGAAAAACAAACGTATCATCCCGTTACCACGAATCCGCGAGGGAGCTGATTCAATTATCGACGACTATCGAGGCGTACTCCCGCTTCGTTAACAACTTACGTAATTGGACCACGGCTCCGTGAGCTCATAATTAGATGGAAACGACGCGGGTTTTTCTGGCCAAAAAAAAAAGAGAGGTAGCGGACATTGCGAGCCAAGTATCGGCGATAATTGTAGTTAATTGGTCGTTTGCACGGTCAAAGTTGAACCCGCGTTTGTACGCGCAGACCACGTTTGTATTCCGACTCTGGTAGATAAATAAATCAACCTGATTCACTGTCCGTTCGAACGACCTTCGATACCTGACGTCAAGCAACATGCAATGATGCACAAGCGTAAAGAAATCCGTTTTCCATTACAGACGATCGGGTTCATTCATGTATATGAATGAAAGAAAAACATAGTTAGGCAGTCACGTATAGAATAACTAGGTAGGCAAACTGTATCGCCAGTCGAATGAATTCATCGTCCGCAATTGCCAGTTCCCTTTTGAACTCGAAAAACCGTGCCATTAGTCGAACGAGCTGCAATTAAGTTCGCTCTGACGGAAACGAAAACAAGCTCCGAGAAGTGCATCGGTGCATACCGGGTCGGTGTTAACTCCCTCAGAAATAAATTTGGCCGCTCGGCCAACTTCCGAGCGCCACCTTACTCTTATTTTATTCCCGTTTCACTGCTCCTAATACCATGCCCGCGAATTTATTCGAGAATCGTCTCTTGCCGGTATCCGAATCAATCGATACGGATCATTAAAAACTGCCTTTCAATCGTCTCGCAATTAAAATCATTTCCAACGAAACTGGAAAGACAGAGATATTACTCGTTGAACATAATAATAAAAAAAGAAGATAAAGATGGAAGGAAATTAAGAAGAGATGTTGACACCGTTGGCTGCGTTCGGTACACGGATCTATTTTCAAAACGGCGTGCTACGATATGCTTCACACTGGGTACTTATTTACTGTTCAAAAATAGGCGCGAAGATAGTTCGGTTCTCCAAGATTCGAATGCGTTCCCGAGCAAGATCGGTATATGAAAAGGGTTGGTGAGGTCCGAGGAAACTCGAACTCGGTTAAGAAATCGTTACGAGGAAGTCGGCGCAACCAGACAGAACGTTCAACTAACCGTGGATAATGTGGTAAGGTCCCATGCGCTCTTGGCCTGTTTTTGGTAGCCCTTCTTGTTCCTTTTACCGGGTCTGCGCAGACTGGAGAACCATCCTGCGGCTATGGCGACCGCACTCACCTCCCGACGAGTCTCCGTCTGTACGTTGCCACCGTGGACCTCGTCGAGAGCGTCCACCGACCTACCGGTGAAAATCATGCTTGGCGCCGCGCGTCCCCGGATTCGATGAGCCAACGGAATTCTCGTTCTAGATCTCGATCCCCTTCACTTCGTCTCGACGGAGGACTTTCAGGAGCAAGTTAACCACGACTGACACCGCGCGCACCACGCGACTCCCTCACTGTGCACTCTCGAAGCTGACATTGACGCTCGATTCGTAATTATTAACCCGAGATAATCCACGAGCTTCCGAAGAGACCGCCGACGATCCAGATGAAAGATCTCGACAGTTCAATAACCTCGACCAGGGATGCACCGCGCGATCGATCCACTATTGATATCACCACACGTGATCAATATACAGGACACACGACATACAATAGATTACCGTTCATCTCATCGATCGATATCGATCGTCGTTGATAAAAATATTAATCAACGTTACATTCCATTCAACGATCTATAAAAAATTGTTAAAGACACCGTACACGATGATCTCCGATCTTAATCACTATAAGTACTGTTTCAAACTGTGTAAAGCCTGATCGTGTCAGTCAGTCGGATCGGAATTATAAACGGAGAGCGAACCGCCTTGTACGGCGGCCGATTTCAGACTCAGGAGCCAGAGTAAAACCGTCGCACTCTGGGAATGCGCTGGCGCCTTGCGGTGGCCGCGCCGTGAACTCGGACACGCGTGTACAGGCTGATTCTACTGTGTGTACTTTCCTCTACAAAATATTTGAATCGTACACTGCTGGCTATAAGCGTTAGAATAAAAATTCATACAATATTCCATATAATTCTTGACGCATTGATACAATATCTGAAAAAAATTGGGCATACAGATTGTACAAGTGTACGAACGATCGAAATGGATTAGGCTACTAGAATCAGCCTGTAAAATTTGTTTGCGTTGCACGAGGTCGATTCAACTCTCGTTCCTAAACACATTTTACTTCGAATCGCAGCTCCACGAAAGTTTACAAGTCAGATTTGTTATTTTCTGATGAACGCAGTTCAATGTAACTGAGAATATTCGATCGGGAAGACATTGGCAACGAGCGTGCACTCCGGGTACGTGTAAGTACTCGGCGAAGGTTCGTGCGAGGAATACTCCGGAGACACGGTGAAATTTCGCCGACTGCTTATCAATTGGCGAGCGGAGTGTCGCGAAGGGCGTTGACAGGCCATGGTTCAATGTAACCGGCGCGACAGTTTATCTCCTCTCTGTAGAATGTGTCTCTGTCTTGGTGTTAAAAGAGCCAATATAACTTCTGTAGAAATTAGTTAAGCAAAGTTTCTAAAATAACAATTTCATGTTCCATTTAGAAATTACTATAATGGCATTCGTATATGCCAATGTAGTTGAAGTAAACTGGTCAAACAAATAGTCGAACATTTCTAAAGAAAAAAAAACAAAATCGCACAAGCTGTAATTCCGATGCTCATTTTCACTCAGGATTTAAGAATTTATTATTTAAAATACAATAATGATTAGATCCACCAATAAAGATTATTCCTGAAACATTCTCGTCATCCAATTCGAGTTTACTTTTAGAATCTTCCTACGGTCAACGATTTAACCACAGGTTGATGAGATCGAAAAAGGCTTGCACCTGCTACAGCTGCAAACTGTAGGAATGATCCGGCTTTAATCGATTACGCAGATGCGCGTCCCTCGTCAAAATCCGGACTTGTTTTGCTCGAGGAGCAAAATTTATTTTACTAGCGATAAAACGAAGACCCATTATCTCCACGTCTTTTCATCCTCGATAACGGCGATGAAACAATAATAGAAGAAGCTTCGAAGCATCGAAATCGGCAACATTTGAAGGAGTAAAAGAATTTTGAGAGTGGTCCGCATCGCTAAAACCGATTATCCTACCATTGGCAAGTTTCCCAGTTGCACGAAAACAGTGGGAACGGTCTAACCGATAGGAAGAAACAAGGAGAACGAATCCATGCTCTCCTCTTTGATAAAATTATGCGACCGGGTGCACGCGTTGCACTCGTGACTAAATAAAAGCCAACGTTCCTGTTCGACAATGATGAATGCAACGAACTTTAGTCGCAATTCAGA
Organism: Ceratina calcarata; assembly: GCF_001652005.2. Classification (NCBI taxonomy): domain Eukaryota; kingdom Metazoa; phylum Arthropoda; class Insecta; order Hymenoptera; family Apidae; genus Ceratina; species Ceratina calcarata. The sequence continues at coordinate 474,779 of NW_017177008.1, forward strand.
CGCTTAACGCAGGTTCGATGCTATATATGCGTCTCAGTCGTAAATCGTTCGATTTTTCGAGTAGGCAAAAAATTACTTAGCATGAATCTAAACGGAAAGTATAGAGAGCACGAGGAAGAAGGAAGCGTGGCGTGGTGTCACTCGCATTATCCATTAACATTGCTATCAAGCAGATTTTACTGGTTAACGCATTGATACGTCAGCTTCCTCTGTGGGTGCTCGTCACTGTCACCCGGCAATTTATTTCTCTTAAAACTCGGCGTTAAATGGTCATAAAGGAGAATGACGAGATTAATATCGTGTACGAATAAAGATGGTCACAAAAAAATTTGCAAATATTCATTCTATCTCTATTTAGGATCAATGTGTGGAATACATGAATAATTTAATGTACGAGTAATTTAAGAGTTTTTCTTTTCCTCCTCGTTTATACACATTTACATAATTGGAAACGAAATTCCAATAGTTTAGCTTGATGTTCAGTTTAATTTCCCTGATGAAGATTTGATCGAAGGAAAATCGAGAGTCGAGGGAAAGTTTCTGAAACTTTGACAAATGTGTGTTCAGAGAGGAACGAAGAATATCGCAGGTGAAGAGATCGTTTTTCTTCCGCGATACTCACTGGCACACTGACCCGATTCCCAATGCTCGATTTTCATATTTTCCACGGGCGACGCGTGCGAATTAAACTTTCTATGAGAATCGAACTTCGCGGTGTTCAACAGGTCCACTGACACGATTCCGAGACAAACGGTCATCCCCGAGTCGGGGAGAGATTGAACGAAAGTAAGAATAAATAATGATGTCACCGTAATTAGTGACGAGACTTTCTCCTTCCGCGCAGAGATCGTTCGTTCATGGTTCTATTTCCATCGCTAGAGCAATAAGCCGGCTTCGAAACGACCTCAGAGTTAGCTAAATATTTATAGTTTATTTGCCCGCCGATTCGCTACCAGATGATTTCGATTTTCCCTGATTGACTCTTCTTACGTCGCTTCGTCATCTTCCTTTAAATACGCCGTTATTTTTGTCAATTATTCATCCCCGCGGACGCGGAACCAATGGCTCGATGCACAAATAATTAGTATCCAGAATTAGAACAAACGCTACCAAAGCCCCTCCGCGATTAGTAATTAGATACATGATAACGAACAACGTCGAAAGCGCGTAGAAAGTATTGCATTACACCACACACAGATTCACCTTTCGGGATCGTTCGCGGCGGCAGAGCCAGATAACCGGGCAGAAATACCAGCAACAGATCCATCCCCGTCGGTGACCGCGACGAGAGCCTGACGTCATGGATGTCGAGGGTCAGGACCCACGTGGACCAGCCAGGCCGCTGAATCGATTAAATCCATTTAAGACCGACGAACGCGTGAACCACCCGAGAAATGCGGTACCGCGATATTTATTAATCAAACCGTATCGAACATATGATTGTTATTTTTGAAAATCAGAACTTGCGATAATGATAACGCGACCTGATATGCACCACACTGTTGGTCGATGTCTGCAAGCTTGCTGCGGTTACGATAGAGCCCGTACGAATGTTATCGGTAGTGAACGATACCTTGATTCAGGTTTAATCAGGTTAAAATGAAGATGAAACCCGTGAAATGTCAATATCGCGCGGTATGACTGAGTATATGAGCGCTTGGGAAATTCGTAACTTGACTAATGCATTTTCAATCAATGATCAGAGATCGAGTGAGCGCGAAGTACATTTATGAATGAAATCCTAAGTGAACTTCAGTTCTTATTTAATTTAATATGGTGTTTGGCTTTATTGATTGGAATTTATTATCGTGTAGGAGTAAATATTTCTGTTGCTATTACGCAGATATTATCATAGCTAGAACGCCATTAGTAGTATCTCGACTTTGAACGTCGATATGTTACACTTCAACCCCGCCGATATTAAGATTCTCATCCATCAAACTTCTTAATTAGGTAGACGAAATCAATTCTTGTAGGAATAGTTTCTATCCTCAAATAAAAGCTAGTAACTGGAGTCAGTGATGAAACAAATTTCAATGTTGCACAATGTATCCCAACAGTAAAAAAAAAATAATCGTGTAATTATTCTTGCTACGTTTACCAGCTTTTGCTTATTGAAAGAGTGTAAAGCATGTGTTTATCTCTACACAATTTATGAGGCATAAAATGTATGAGTAACCGGAACTGTATCGACGACCACGACGGAAATGTCTTATCGCGAAGGCATCCTGGAATTTTTCTGAGAGCAGATATGCACGCGTGCCAAAGATAGGAATTGTAGAAATTCTCTACTATGAGTGGTCATTTGGTCCAGAAGATTCAGTCATTGAATCTTGAAAAATATGATACGACTATCTGAACGGAACGTTCCATTTGTAAGTCACAATAATTAGCAAATACAGACGAGAATTAATTATCGTCCGATAAAGTTTACTGGCCGGATGATAAGTTTGATGACTGTATGCAAAACAGATTACAATTGCGATAAACTAATTTCGTATTTGTAACGTGCGCGATAAAACAATGTTCGTGGCGCCATCGCTCCACTCCCAGTTCAAACAGCAGGTAGGTAGGAGCACGATAAGACCGTGGGTAACAGCCTGTAGTTGAGGTATCATCATAAAATCAATTGCTCATTAAGGATGTATAGGCTACCTGCAAAATTTTAAATCAATTCATGGGTTTTTTGAAAAATTATAGTGACTTGAAATTTGCATGTACTCTTATGATAATCAGCAATAACCCAAAGAAAAGTTTTTGGTATTTGGTATGCATGCACGAAGTTGGAAGAAACAACTAACTTGAGGAAATAAAAGCCTAAAAAGCCTGGAGTTTTTGAAATATATTTCGATATTTTTCGATATTTCGAAA
>NW_017177008.1:478951-538639 GCF_001652005.2 Ceratina calcarata
CTCCTAAACCGTTAGTTCTACGGGAAAATTGCATGTGACCTTTCTTGTAGAGGATGACGAGATCTACAATTTCCATGTAAAAATTCTTTGCTAGCATCAATAGTTTACGAGTTATGGACGAAAAACGAAAAAACAGTTTTTTGTAAATAACTCGTAAACTATTGATGCTAGCAAAGAATTTTTACATGGAAATTGTAGATCTCGTCATCCTCTACAAGAAAGGTCACATGCAATTTTCCCGTAGAACTAACGGTTTAGGAGTTATTGAAGAAAAACGAAATTTTTTGTCAAAAGTTCGCCATTTCGACGCTGGGATGGTCGGATTTCGTCAATGCAAATAAAATGCCAATTAACTGCAATTAACTTGTTAAATACTAAAGTTAGAAGAAAAATGCATAGAACTTCTCTTGTCATGTCTTTTGATGCCAGTGCCTACAACTTCTGTATAAAAAGCAATTTCGACGCGTTGAAATAAAAAGAATTTTGATGTAGGTGCTGGTAATGTGCAAAATTATGTTAAAATCCAACAGTATCGATGCTAGATTGAGCTTGTAAAAACAAGACATATGCTTACTCGTTTTGAATTTTGTCTTCCTAGGGGAAACTAACAGAAGCTCGATCCGGCTCAGTTTCATTGTTACTAGCAATACCTATTCAATTTCCCCTGTACGTACGTCTTCCTCCCCAGGAAATAACGGTTTGCCGCGCGGTAAGTGGCAGGGAACGCGTAAGAAGTCCATTGTTACTCATATAGAAGGGGACAAGAGGGACGTTGGAAAGGTAGGCGAACGATCTACGCCTGTGACTCTACACCGTGTAACGTTAAGTAACTACCGCGGCGAATACACAACACTCTTCATTCCTTACGAATTTCCGGTTAATGTACATGACCATTACAATTCGGTTCGCCTGGCTGTTAACGGTAAAAACAGATTGGGTCAGTAACTTACGTATCGTTATCTCGAACTAAAAAGCTTTCACCTTTACGCGAGATCGGAAGAACAGATAAAATAGGTCTAATATAATTTGGAAGAATAAACTTGTTACGATGTAAAATGATAGAGTGGATGATATTTGTTTCGAGCAATAGAGAGTTTCTCGAACACGGAGTTAGCACGAGATCGAAACTGGACCCTTCGATCCTCTTTCCGTAGATGGATCTTGGGCAGGCAAAGAAACGTCTGACCAGTCTTTGCACTAACCCCTACCTTTTCTCCGTCAGGATCAGTTTATCTCAAAGAATTACAATGAGAATAGGTTGTGGATTGGTTTAAAAGCATAAAATTTGAAGAGAACAAGAATCTCTGTACTACCTTCAATAAAACGTTTATACCTCGAACCCTCGGAACTAGGAGAGAGTTGAGGTTCACAGGTAGACGATTTCGAGGTATCTAAAGGAGCATCGGTGATTCTTATCGAAAATACATATTCTACAGTGCAATGCTGTTTTCGAGTTTATCGCGATTAAGAACGATTCTCGAAACAGGGAGTGTTAGCTTCTATCGTTCATTTTGTTAGACGAGACAGATAAAACTGATTGTGAGACGTACGACGATAAGAAAACCAGCCGAGAAACTAGATCGTTTAACACAGTCGCATTTTATCGTCCACAATAAGAGCAGTGGAAAAATTTTAAATAATGTTACACAAGTCTCTTAATACATTTGATATGGATAATCCATACAGTCCATACGAATTAAGAGGTCTCTATTAAATATTATCTCTGTTTGCGCTTCAAACATACGTTCAGACTTCAATCTAACGTGAATTAATTTCAGAACATATTCTTATGTATCATTGGACGCTCTGACCTGATCTACGATTATCAATATTAGCAAAGATTATACAAACTAGGTTTCGATAAGGCACGTTCTTTACGAGCGAATGAATTCCAAGCATTCGATAGGAAAATGATGGTACTCGAGGTATCGAATAAAAAATGAGAAAATTGTTCCTTTTTACGACGTGGAACGAAGTCGAGAAGGTGGAAAGAGAAATATAGGGCAATTGACTCACTTGTATTTCGAGCAGCAACTCCGTCTTCTTGCGCCTGATGTCGATTAAGATCTTCTGGTGTTCAGGCGTCAATTCTGTGCAACAGAAGGGAACGTAATCTTATTACGTACTCCTGTATTCGCGACTAATTACTCGAAACATTTCGTGAAAAGACGCGGCTCGAGGAATATCAAGTTTTCAGAGTGGACGAGTTTTAATTAAAGAGAGGCAGGTACTTGACAAATTCCCAGAACTCTTAAAACCTAATTAACCCTGAGTCACGTCATTTCATACCGTAAATGCCGTTAAAAAACGGAACATCATAGATTTTATGGATTCATTCAAAGGCTACTTAAAATCTGAACAATTCATGAAACTATATGAGTGCATATTCTAGTTTTTAAATGATAAAATAAATTCCTATCTTAAATACATTACTTATTTCATTTTGTATCAAAATCCGTAGCCTATTAATAGTACACCAAGCAACTTGTAATCGCAATTCATTGGTGCCGAACCAATCGATGACAAACGACTGTGAATGAATGTCTATATAGTAAACCATTCTTGCAAGAATACAAACAGATCGCGGATCAATTAAAGTCTAATTAGAGGAACGTGCAAACGATCAATAATTGATCGTGAACTTGATTGAACAACTTGGTCGATGTCGCCTGTTTCAAAGGAACAATAGGCGCATCCTCGGTGGCAGCCAAGGCGAGGAAGAGGCCTCATTAGAATCAATTTAACGATAATTCTAAAAATAGGTCTTTCAAATTAAGGCTGGGGTCGCGGTACACGCACTGAACAAATGCAAATGGGATTAGACTCCGAAGGGGAACAAGTGGCGGGCAACCAGCTTTTATTATAAACACCTTGAACCGTTTTCTGCAAATCTTGCAGATTCGTCAGACGTTGAATAGGTACTACACGTTATCGTGCCCTCTTTTATATCGATGAGTCAACCGCGTTACATTTACTATTTATATAGGGCTTATTATGGAATTAATCGTCTACCTGTTGACATTATTCGAGGTATTCTAAGAAAGTTTTACCCCTATAATTAGCGCGCTAATTATGTACGGATAAAATCAATACAGCTATGCACGATGCGATATTGATCGTTCTTAAAAGGGAATGAATAATGAGATGGTACCGATCGGAAAGAAGTTAAGTATAAATAAAGTAATTAAGAATGACACGGTACAGATATCAACGAACAGAACGGTATACCGTTTAATCATTCACTAAATGATTATGGTAATGAAAACGCGGTAAGGACGTAAGGGAAGTGGGAATCATGCAGTTTCATACGCCATTCATAATGCGTTCCGCCACCTGCGCTACGTCGTAAGGGTACCGTATGAATACCGTGGCACGACCTACGCGTGAGGTTATGTAATTCGAACGGGTACGCTAACCTCTTCCTCTCGCGCGACAAACGGAAAGTCGCGACTCGGATTAGGCTAGGTTACGTGCCTGAGCGAGACAATTAGATTAGATACCGCCGAAAGCTCGAGGAATGCGTAATCGGGGCCGACAGCCGTGCTCCACAAATCATTAGGACGAGGCGATAAATTTAAATCGCGCTACCGTTACATGATAGAACATCTCCGAAGATGTTGCGCGCAGCATCTTCGGAAGTAATACATGTCGTCGACCTTGATACAGTTCAAAATGTTAGAATCTGTAATGACGATACTATCGTGTTTCCAATCGGAATGACCTAAGATGCAACTGAATGATTCACCGAGATATTTTATATCGACCATCAAGTGTTTCTGAAGATAATCGAATCTGTGCTGCGTATCGAGCAATGTCTTTCTCGAGTATTGGACCTATATAAGTACTGATCGAATCATTTCGCTTAAATCGCTGACTCTTCTCTTGTTCTTTGATGATCTCTCTGATGGGAAACTGCATTTTTGTTGACAGATGGAAAGCAAAGATTCAAAGTATCTTGGAAGATCTGAGGGACTATAATAAAGAAAACTCAAAGCTACGATAAGAAAGCTAGCGTAGTAGATATTTCTCATGCAGGAAGGAAGAGAATTTCGTTTTGTTTACGAGATATGCATAACAGAGAGAACGCGTGCGCTCTGACAGGGAGAATCCAGACTTCCAGCTAAGACGGGATCCTCTGATTCATCTTATTTACCGTGAATATTCTTACCCGTTGTGCCGAACTGATCGACCTGATGAGCACCAGAATTTACTCCCGCACCCCCCAGACCGTCCAGATCCTGCCACATTTCCGAAAACTAACACTTCCCGGACGCACGTACGCACAGATTCACCCACCTTCACTCAAGCGCCATTTTCACTGTGTACCCCGTGTACTGCTAAGTACTGACGCTTTATTCGAGCGACTTAACACCTCCGCCGCTGATACTCAAGCGGCATCTACTTGGAGGAGCGACTTACTACACACGCGCGTTTGAATGCAACGGCATTTCATTTCTGATAATAATCAACACTGAATTTCTTCAAATTGCAATTTATAATCTTACAAAGTTATAATCCTACACACAGTCACCGTTGATGCACCTTTCTAAATGAATCCAAGCAAATGTGCAAATATAACATTTGTAATGTACATTGTAAATAGCCCTTAAAAGCAGAAGTTCTATATACCCGCAAAATGTGTTAAACTAAATGTTTTCAATAATTTATCAATTGAATTTTATTTTATAGCCTATTCTTCAAATATACCTTGCCTTGAAAATATCTTGTCATGCGAACGTAAGGTATGAATCGCGTATTATTCTGATAAAAGAATTTGCAACGAACAATTATCGAAAAGCACAAAGATAGACGCAACAATAATTATTTAATAATGTTTAAACGGAACAATTATAGTTTCGAGACTGTCGTTAAAATCCGCGCCAGGTTCGGCGAGCGCTTTTTCAAATCTCACGTCACTGTAGAAGATCTAACAAAAAGTTTTGGTAGTCTCCGAAACACCGGAAACGACCTTCGGTTCGTTTGCCGCCAAAGCAAAGCCGTGTGTTGCAACGAAATTGTTTACCGTTTCATTCGAGATTGTTCGTCTTCCGATAGATTGATTATTAAAGTTTGACGCGAAATACAGAGCCCGATAAACGGCTGGTAAAAATCGTGGTCGTGAAGTTTACGTATTTTTGGTGAAATTGATCGTTAAACAAAGTCGACGATGGCCAAAGTTCAGCTAGTGAATGTAGCAGTCCTCGACAATCCTTCACCGTTTTTAAACCCGTTCCAGTTCGAAGTCACTTTCGAATGTATCGAAGAACTAAAAGAAGGTAGCGTTTCTCATTTTCCTCGTCCTGCAAAACTTATTATGTGGATTGATATCCATGCTGCTCGCGAGTTAAAATCCGTTCAAATTTTTTTTAGCAATCGTGCTAGGTTAACTTTAACGATTTTACTCGTGATTTTTCTGAGGATAAACCACTGTATATTCTTTGTTAATTAAAACATTAATATTCAATTTCAATGTACCGCATACTAACATTGACATCCTCTTATACAGTCTGAGTAGAATATTGTACTATTGACAATGATGTTGTAGATCTGGAATGGAAGATGATATACGTTGGCAGTGCAGAATCTGAAGAGTTTGATCAAGTGCTAGACACAATTTACGTTGGTCCAATTCCTGAGGGGAGGCACATGTTTATATTCCAGGTAAATTCACATTGCTTGAACATTGATTGAGTCAGCAACAAAATATATATTAATACATTATGTTTATAGGCTGATCCTCCTGACGTCAGTAGAATCCCAGTAAACGACGCTCTTGGAGTCACAGTTGTTCTGTTAACTTGTTCATACAGAGGACATGAATTTGTGCGTGTTGGTTACTTTATAAATAACGAATATACAGATGCAGAACTTAGAGAGAATCCACCGGCACAGCCACAGTTTGACAAAGTGCAAAGAAACATCTTAGGTGACAAGCCGAGGGTCACTAGATTCAAAATAAATTGGGATGATGGAGCTAGCTCGGCGACAAATAATGTGCCTGAAGGGATGGATGCACATTCATTGGAAGAAACATCTCAAGACGCGCCTACATCTACATTGGGTTTCACAGAAAGTACACATAACAGTATGGAAGTGATGTGAATGTTTGTCGATTGCCAATAATACATAAGTTAGCGCAGACCATAATACGATGAATGATGTAGTATGTACCTGGAACGAAGATTGAAAAAGATATTTGGATACTTTAATGTATAAACTCTACAAAAGAATGGATAGCCTTTTATATGATACATTGTTAATTTCCCTTCTGTTTTAAAAAGAACTCGTTCATTGAAACTTATGTGACGTATAATGTGATAATTTGAATATTGAGCAACATTAAAAAACTTATTATTAAAAAATATNGAGTTAGTTTGATCGCACATGAAATATAAGACAAGGTTATTTTCATGCTATCATTGAGTTAATAAACATTCAAGAAAACGGGTATTAACTTCTTATAATTGAAAAATGATCGCATTTTGATATTTTAGAGATATTTGGAACTTTGAATTTGATACTTTAAGTATTATGTATCATGTGCTTATTATTGTATCGTAAATGAATAGAAATAAGGCTGTTTCCACTTTATCAGTGTATGTACATATACTAAACTGAGAAAAATACATATTATGTTTTTTACTTCATTACATTTTGCTTTTTGAATGATTCACCTTCGCTACAATATTTATGCTACTAATAGCAGGTTTTAGGTGCGTTTCATTGTTCAGTGCTACTTACTGCTATTACTGTTTTTGTAACGTAAATGAAAACTGCTAGAAGTTTTCCTTTTTAGGATCATATATTGTAAGATAAAGTAAATGCACTTTCGCTATCTCGAACGTGGATCTTAGATATAATCGTCCTTTCATTACATAATCATGATAAGCACACCCTTTTACAATCTTGAATTTATCGAAAACTATTTTTTTTTCTCTCAGTATAAATAGAAGCAACTATTTCAAAGAAGTTCATTTCTTACATTTACCGTCGCGTAGTTTAGTTCGTTAATGCATTTTATGCTAATGCAAGTGTAAAGTTTGTAATATTAGAATCCATCAAGCAACAATGAATCGTTCAGTACCAGTTAAAGAGGCAGTAATAGAAGTCGTAAGTAATCATAATGAATGTATATGTATATACTTTGCGAATTGATCGCACTGTAAATGGTACGCAGTATCTACATATTCATCTGTGAATTATAATATGTAATTATATTTTATAAGATGGCTACAAAGTCAGTAGCTATGACAGATGCGCGTCCGAATCGGCCTCCAGTTTGGGTCAGACGAAACTTAAATTATAATCCAAACCGCGTACAGTGAGTAGATATACATTTCTAACATTCGACATAGATCATACATTCAATTATGAAAATATAATAGGAATAATAGTTTATTTTTCTCAATAGGCAACAACAAGAAAATGAAGATTCATCTAGGAATGAGAATAACAATAATAAAAGTTAAAATCTTTTGACCATTTACAACATATTCGATAAATATCGAACACATGACTTTGTCACAACTTCTATTTACAAATTCAAGCAAGTTCTTTTAGTTAAATATAGAGAATCTTCTAATATATGTTATTGTCATTATTTATCCCCATCTGAAACTACTACAGCGTGTCTGAATAATGAAAATCAATTCAGATTACATTACTTTCATTCGATAGAATAAAAAACGAAATAATTGAAGTTTCCAAAAAACTGAATAATTGTGTATGAATTATTTTAGAAGTAACTCGGGGTAAAAGGTACTGCGTTTAGGGCTAGGAACAAAACGCAGTCTTTTTTGTTCGCGAACACTTACAACCCTGTTCGAATTTCGAATTGCGCACAATTGTCTCGCTCCCTCGCTGCGGCTTCTGTAGCCGCAGAAACGAGATCGGTCGGGCCCATTGTTTGTGGAGAACGGTGGACCGTCATAATACAGCTACACCACTGCCACCACCCCCACTACCTGTACTCCTCTGGAGCAGGTTCGAACACGTTCAGTTTCACGCCGACTCCGGCGATTAGCGACGTTAGATCGCAGGTGAATTTCGTACGGTGTGCAAGTGTTTCGTCACGTGCCAGATCGCGCGCGAATGAGCCTGTCAACTGTCTGTGGACGATTATTGCGCGCATGCAAATACCATCAAGGGAATAATACGTATTTTCGCCCTTTATACGCGTGCATCGTGTCTTCCAATGGTGAGTAGCAACCAATTTTTTAATTCCTCTACCCACGTCTCATCTCTCACCTCTTCCGCCTGTCAATCTTTAATCACGTTTTATCAAACGAGTTTCACCGTCCGACTTAACACGTAATTGCTCTGTACTCTGTTGCTACATATGCGATATTAAATTGATGGTGTGGCGAATGCAGGTTAAAGAAAAATATATAACGAGATCAGACGTAATCTGTTTCCAACGTAAATGAATTTTGCAATTCCCGAAACTTACCAGTCTGGATCAACAAGTTCAAGATACATGCGCTTATCAGGAATGGTGTCCTATTTCCTAACGGAATTAGAAACAAGTTTACTAACATGGTTTACGGTATCGATTGATGAGCCGTGGATCAAATCACGATACTACTGTTATCCATTCCGCCGCTTCTCATTGTTCTGACAAATAAAAAGAGTTCATTAAGATTAGCAACCCCACATTAAGATTTCATCATCTTTATTTGAAATCTGATGATTTTCTTCATTGCCAATTAATCAATCGGAAAACCGTGGTTCATTCGATTAATCACTATTTTCCTTTGTAAACAGATTTATTTTGTTGCGGAGAGCTCCGCAATTGTTATCACTAACACCTTCCACTTTATTCGTCTTATATCGAAACTGAATTTTCATCCGAACAAGTAAAATTGATTAGATAGAAATATGAAGACTTTACTTTCATTATAATGCGCAGTAATTCGTATAAATCGCAGTGTGATCTTGTTAGAACCGGAATATGTGCCCCTCGATTCTAGGTACCAGGTCGTGCGACGATGAGTCACTCGACCACCATTTTTTTTTTTTTTTCGTCGGGAATCTCTGGAGCCAGTGCAAAGCGAGATACTTACCTTTCTATCATAAAGAAGTAGGAAAGAATAACTTTAAATAAGTAACTTTCTATTTCTTCCCATGATTCATTGATAATATTATTTCATTTTAATAAACGATTACAAGTTATTATTCCGAACAATGAATCCTTCAGCGTTGCGAATATCAAATGTCAATCAACAATGTGTATCTTTGCTGTCTTCACTGGCAATTTTTACATAAATACAGAAATTCTCTATTAATAATTAGATTGGCGAACTTTTAAAAAAGCAATATTTACGAAATAAAAACGTAGCGATTATCACGTTCCTCGCGCGAATGCCGCAAACATTGTTTGCTATCGTGTAATATGTAGTACAGTTATCAATTAAAAGAGAGTATGAGATAATATGCCACGAAAATCGATACATGTTATTAAAATTGTATTGATTCAGATGGATAATCCAGTGATAAGAATTCACTTTGTAGTTGATTAAGTGCGCATTTTACAACATTGTTGAAACCAATGTACGTATTTCAAACGGTAATAATTAATTGATAAAAGAGAAATGTGCATGAAAATATACGGTTGATTTATAATACAAAATATGAAGCGAGTTCAACCTATTCAATACGTAATTGATGCTGTCGACAATAGAATTATTCTTACATATTTACATTTCTTAGAAGTTGAAGAAGTGTCTAACCGAAAAAATACAGCACGTCATACTTGCGGTCAATGTACTGTGCGTGCTCTGAAATGGAGGATACTTGCAATCAAAATGGTTGCTGATGTTCGAAAACTGCAGACTCACGCATCTCTGCAACCGAATCAGTTCATCCGATCTACTAACGATAAAATTACGATCCATTTTTATTCGTGAACATTTAGTAAATTTAAAAAAAAAACTCTTAAAGCTGACTTGATATTGTCAACATTTTTAATTTTCTGATTATGACATGATATTGTTTAATAAATTTCTACATATGGGAAATGTTTAATATAACTTTCAGATTATTACTGTAACCATCGAATTATTGAAAAAGAAATTACGTATTAGTAAAATGATCGTTTAATCTAGAAATGTAGGTCGTAGGCAGTAGAGTCCTTGGACTTTAGACCGGAAGTGCCGCGCGTTCCTTACCCTGTCTTTCCTTATGTACGAAACAAACGCGACTTCTGAGTACTCCTAATTTTCAAATATAATTTGTTCCTCGAGTTTTAATTCGATAGGTAAAACATTTTATGATAGAAAAATGATTTTTAATTAATATAGATATTTTGCACATGTTTCTCTTTCAGGCTACGACAGAGGGAAAATCTTGTCATGACGACAGTGACTGTTCAAAGAAACAGTACTGTTATCACGTAGCGAAATTATGCGTGGATTATACGCAGTGTATTAGATATAACAGAGAAGAAAATGCTGAAAAGGGAGCAAGAGATCCATCTCAATGTGGACCCTGCCTTCCCGGGTAATAAAATTATCGATATTCTCCTTTTTCCTAGTTTTAACGATTTTTAATCGAGACTTCGAATGATCGCAGATATACCGCCGACGAATTAGTTACGGGAGAGATGGCAATGCTATGCAAAAAAACCAATAATCAGGAAAACACATTCGGTAAGAAACATACTCGTTTAACTGTTTCTAACCGAGTTTCATTTTAATATGCTTTGTTTCATATAGAAGAAGATGGGCAAGGCAATAATACGCTGGTCTACGTAATGGTAGTTGTGTTGGTTTTCGTTCTTGCTGCTTGTATCCTCATTTATTTATTTTGTCGAAGACGTAAGTAATAAGTATCGATATACGTAAATAGGAGCGAAGAAATACAGGTTTGAAGTTAATTTTTTGCTATGAAATGTTATTAGGTTCGCCAAAGAGACAAGGAAAAATGAAACTGGGCCAAGAACTTCTCGCGGTGGAACCAACTGCCCCGCCGTTAGAAAACAGTAAGTACCGTGTTCGTTATGGATTGATATATTTCTTAATTGCACATAGCTTTTAATATTTGGCGTAACACTAAACCGAAAACATATTTTCTACAATAGCACAAAAGTACGACACTCGTTTGCTATTAACCAAGTGGGTAGATTTGGAAGCTTCCCACCCGTTTTTCTTCATACAATTCGAAAATAGCTATCCTCACGTACTTCCTCTTTTATGCGATTAGAAAAAAAAGAAAAACCGCTGAATAAAGTTACCGATATCTAGCACCGTAGTTCGTAGCTTCTACATCTTAAATGTCTTCACTCTTTAACACTATGTGTATGTTTTGAATCTACTAACCGTGAATAGAAACGGTTAATTCGTTTTTATACGAAGCATACAATTATTTTACAGTATACCTACCTACTTGAACGCCGAATTAACTACGAGCGGTTCTGAGCGCGGTAATAATATGTATAGAATAATGTATGTTATATCGACGGTGTCGACGAGTGTCTGGGTAAGGTGCTCTACAAATTACTGCTTTTCAGGTACTTTGATTAGTTACAAAGAAACGTCCCCCGTCTCGTCGAACAACAATCAGAATTTAAAGGACAAGAATAGACTCGCACGCGCTTCGGGTTACGTGCCTCCCAGATGGATTCGACCAAATCCGAATTACAACGATTCAGGTAACGAAAACCTGAATGTCATGGACCAAATGAACGCTGTATCTAATACATCAGCCGGTGACAATTCGAACTGGGCGCCAGAGTAAGTAATTATTATTTAACGATTTTATAAGTTCGTCCACGAATATATTGACATATAAATATTTTGCTACAGGCAATTGGCAATCGAAGTCACCGACGGAGATGTAATTGGATACGCAAGGGAGCAGATTGACAACACCTTAAATACGGTTTTAGTCCAAGCGAATAATCCTCCTTCATTTAACGCCGCACAAGGAAATAATAGTAATAACAACGATGATAATAATAATGCTTCGTCATCCGGATCGGACAGTGCTCAAGGCAGTCGAGAACGTGGCCGAACATCGAATATTCTGATCTCCCAGAAAATATCTATGAACGTAAATTTAATTAATGGCGATTCCTGATCTCGAACGCGTCGCGTTCAAACTGTACATAAATTATTAAGAGCCATATTTAAATAATGCGACATCAAACTTAGAATGTTTGTAGCGAACAAGAAGTTGCTATGCCTCTTCGACAGACAAACTGTATTCAATCTTTTTCATAGACTCGAGAAGAAAACTGATCGAAATTTTATCATACCATCAAACATATCGTAATTTGGGACCATGATATTATGAAGTAATAATTCAAGCTTAAGAAGCAGAAATTATATTTTGGACAGTCAGCTAAACCGAGTCTAGTCAATAAGTCTAAGTGTATACAACTGACTGTTACAATTTTACGATACCTAAAATCTAACGATTCTATGCTCACTTTAATAATTCACGATTTCTTTGGAATGCAATTTAATAGAGTTTTAATCTATAGAAAATGTAAATCGACATTACGATCGTGCATAAATATTACATCTTATTTATTTTCGTCCTTCACAGTTCACATTTTAAAAATTAATAGTGAATGCATCAATTGCAGAAAGAAGTATACTGTCTATTACATTTGATGTCGATGGCTGGTTAAGCTTCTCCGCATATTTTTAGATATTAAGTAATATTGTTTTTGTTATTTTCATACGAGCGTGGTAATCTTTTTATAACCAGTATATTCCATAATTAATGTATGCCAATACTAAATATTCTTGAGATTAAGGATAATTGAATATATTAGACAAAAAGTGCTCAATGGTTTGCGGCACGTCGTGTTGGCGAACAATTACACGTAAAAAAAATGTGATAAGTTTCATGATAAAGAAATATCTATGTTAGACATAGTTCTTGTTAATTAGTAATACTTATAGTATCATAAAAATGGATTAAAGTTTCCCTTGTTCTCGAATGTTTCGAAACGAAATATAATATCTAAACAATCATTCACAAGAAACATTACACTTGTGATGTAATTTTAAGAGCTTAAAATTGTTTAAAACTATGTTAACATGTTTTTTTTAGAACATGGTACTCTACATACTTAAGATCTGTAAATGTTATTATAAATTATGTTATCAATAAGATACTCTGACACTTATACACATATTGTAACTCCATACAATTTTTATATACTCCATTTTATCAGGCGATTCCTGATCTCGAACGCGTCGCGTTCAAACTGTACATAAATTATTAAGAGCCATATTTAAATAATGCGACATCAAACTTAGAATGTTTGTAGCGAACAAGAAGTTGCTATGCCTCTTCGACAGACAAACTGTATTCAATCTTTTTCATAGACTCGAGAAGAAAACTGATCGAAATTTTATCATACCATCAAACATATCGTAATTTGGGACCATGATATTATGAAGTAATAATTCAAGCTTAAGAAGCAGAAATTATATTTTGGACAGTCAGCTAAACCGAGTCTAGTCAATAAGTCTAAGTGTATACAACTGACTGTTACAATTTTACGATACCTAAAATCTAACGATTCTATGCTCACTTTAATAATTCACGATTTCTTTGGAATGCAATTTAATAGAGTTTTAATCTATAGAAAATGTAAATCGACATTACGATCGTGCATAAATATTTCATCTTATTTATTTTCGTCCTTCACAGTTCACATTTTAAAAATTAATAGTGAATGCATCAATTGCAGAAAGAAGTATACTGTCTATTACATTTGATGTCGATGGCTGGTTAAGCTTCTCCGCATATTTTTAGATATTAAGTAATATTGTTTTTGTTATTTTCATACGAGCGTGGTAATCTTTTTATAACCAGTATATTCCATAATTAATGTATGCCAATACTAAATATTCTTGAGATTAAGGATAATTGAATATATTAGACAAAAAGTGCTCAATGGTTTGCGGCACGTCGTGTTGGCGAACAATTACACGTAAAAAAAATGTGATAAGTTTCATGATAAAGAAATATCTATGTTAGACATAGTTCTTGTTAATTAGTAATACTTATAGTATCATAAAAATGGATTAAAGTTTCCCTTGTTCTCGAATGTTTCGAAACGAAATATAATATCTAAACAATCATTCACAAGAAACATTACACTTGTGATGTAATTTTAAGAGCTTAAAATTGTTTAAAACTATGTTAACATGTTTTTTTTAGAACATGGTACTCTACATACTTAAGATCTGTAAATGTTATTATAAATTATGTTATCAATAAGATACTCTGACACTTATACACATATTGTAACTCCATACAATTTTTATATACTCCATTTTATCTTTCTGTGCCATTATCACTTTTCTATACGAATTACATGGAATGACATACATATATCATAAATAAAGGGCATTGACGTAATAAATATGATCTCTGACGGTCAAGAACATTTTACGATGTAGCATTTCATTATAAATTAAGAAAAATAAAATACAACAAGAATTGCAGTTTATTATTGACGTCAAATCTACCTATCGCATGAAACCCATTTTCGGTCACTTGCGAAGAATAAGGTAAAGAAGTTCGTTCCCTTCGTCGACTTTAAGAAAGGTTTTTAAAACTACTTACATTATAGAATTAAAATCTTTACTTACAACAGCGAGACATCTTATTTCATTTGCCATAACACGAATGAAAAACTAATAAACGCGAAAGGACTGTCTGCACATTTCAAAGATTTTTAAGAGACTGAGTTCACGTTTCTGGTAATTACGCATGTGTTAGTGTGACTTACTAACATACGTGTAAGATTTGAGAAATTTCGATCATAGCGCAACGTAGATTTCAGTTAGATTTGAGAAACTGCTTGCTCAAAGAATGATACTGGAGTTTAAACTAATGCTGACATGTGTCTTAGTTTCTAGCGAGCCGATTTTAATGAATCGCGATTGAAATTAAAACAAATTTACATGCAAAGAACATCATCTTGAACAATCTGGTTTAACCAATTCGAATCGCTAGTAGCAAAGTGTTGGCGCTTGTAGTATATGCTAAGGTTCTCAGTTTTCATGGCGTCATACTTGGCTTCATTGTCAATCGGAAATGTGAGGGATACAGTGATGAGTGGTTGTGCCAGCCAAAGATCCTATTGGATTTTTTAGAATGGCTATTATCAGTTTAATACTTATCCTGATTACATTCTCTTATAGGCTGATGTTGTTTTCCAATGGTACGTGCATCTATTCCCGTCTTCGGTAGAGGTTACTCCATAGATTGTTTCCCATTAAACAAACGCTCTTTGCATTATATTAAATTTATTTTTGTACCACTACGACTGTTTATAAGTCATTTCTCAAAACCTCTCCTTTCGACCAACGATTCCAAGTGAATTTTTCTTACCGTCATTATCTTTGCTGTCATCTAAACATTGTGTTTTAAATCGTAGGATCGCCAACACTTCTGTTTGTTACGCAAAAGGATATTAGAATGGCCAATGTCTCCCGTACTAATAAAGTGACTACTATTATCAAAGATCTCGCTGAAGGTGCTGCTATAGATTTCTATTTTGAGAAGAATTTAGTGTGCTGGTCAGACAGCGGTCTAGAAATAATTCAGTGTGTACAAACAAATGGCACTCACACCAGCGAAAGAACAATCGTCGTGAACTCGAGTTTGATTTCTCCCGATGGTTTGGCTTGTGACTGGTACACGGGAAAACTGTATTGGACGGACGGAGAGAAAAACAGGATAGAAGTGACTAGCATCGATGGCCAGCACAGAAAGGTCCTCTTTTGGACGGATATCTATCAGCCGAGAGCCATTGCTCTTGTGCCGATGAAGAGCATACTTTTCTGGACCGATTGGGGTGATATACCAAAAATAGAAAGAGCGGCAATGAACGGGGATCCATCGACGAGAGAAGTGATTATTTCCGATGATATATTTTGGCCAAACGGTTTGACGGTGGATTACGAGAACGAGCTGGTTTATTGGGTGGACGGAAGACTAAGATTTATTGCGGTGATGGATTACTATGGAAAGAATAGAAAGAAAGTAATAGATCAAGGATTGGATTATCCCTTTGCAGTAACGTTTTTCGATCACAAATTGTACTGGACCGATTGGAAAACTTGGTGTGTACATTCATACGATGTTCATCAGACTCAGTCACATCCTAGAGAATTGCTGCATGGAGAATATATTCCCGGAGACATAGAAGTTTGGGATGTGAGAAGACAACCGCGCGGAAATCATCCTTGCGAGAAGAATAATGGCAACTGCTCGCATTTGTGTCTTTTAAGCATGACCGAGCCTGGGTACAGTTGCGCGTGCCCTACGGGTGTTAAGCTAATAGATAATTATACTTGCGCCGATGGACCAGAGGAATTATTGTTAATAGTTCAGAGGAATGAAATTTGTCGAATTTCTTTGGACTCGCCGGATTACACAAACTTCGTATTACCGCTAACAGGTATCAAGCACGCAATAGCGATAGATTTTGATCCCGTACAAGAGATGCTTTATTGGACGGACGAGGAAGCTTTCGCGATTCGCAGAGCTTCGCTAGATGGTTCTAATCAAGAAAATATCATAACGACGGAAGTTGAAAATCCAGATGGGATAGCTATCGATTGGTTAGCTCGTAATCTTTACTGGACGGATACAGGAACGGATCGAATCGAAGTAGCGAGATTGAATGGAACAAGTAGGAAAGTATTGATAAACGAGGATTTAATCGAGCCGAGGGCGATCGCGTTAGCTCCAGAATTGGGATGGATGTTCTGGACGGACTGGAATGAAAAGCGGCCGAAAATAGAGCGCAGCAATCTCGATGGTACTGAACGTGTTCTTCTAGTAAGCAAAGACATCGTTTGGCCTAATGGAATTGCTCTGGATCTCGTAAGGTGGAAGATTTATTGGTGCGACGCAAAAACGGATAAGATCGAGGTATGTAATATGGATGGCACTGATAGAAGGGAAGTAATTACGGATAATCTTCCGCATCTCTTTGGATTAAGTTTGTTAGGAGATTACCTGTATTGGACCGATTGGCAACGGCGTAGCGTAGACAGAGCGCATAAACTTACGGGCGACGAAAGGGAAGTCATTGTTGATCAGGTTCCAAATGTCATGGGTTTGAAAGCGGTGCATTTAGGAAAAGTTAACGGCAGTAATCCCTGCACGAAGAAGAACGGTGGCTGCAGCCACTTGTGTTTAAATCGGCCTGGGAACAAATACGTGTGTGCCTGCCAAATCGGATACGAGTTAACGAAAGATAAGAAAACGTGCGTCGTACCAGATGCGTTTATGTTGTTCGCAAGAAAAGAAAGTATCGGCAGGATCAGCATCGAAAATGCGAATAACGATAACATCATCCCGTTGACCGGAGTTAAGGATGCAACCGCCTTAGATTTTAACATAGCGGACAATCGAATTTATTGGACTGATGTTAAGTTAAAAACTATTACGAGAGCTTTTATAAATGGTTCGGAGATGGAAAGAGTTGTTGATCTTGGTTTAGAAACACCGGAAGGCTTAGCGATAGATTGGATCGCTCACAATTTATATTGGAGTGACACAGGAACTCGAAGGATAGAGATGGTTCGATTGGAAGGCTGTAGTCGTAAGGTTCTTGTTTGGAGCAATATTATCGAACCTAGGTGTTTGGCTCTGGATCCCAACAGAGGCCATATGTATTGGACAGAATGGGGAAATTCGGGGAGCATAGAAAAATCATTTTTGGATGGAACACACCGCGAAACGATACTTCCTAATATCGGAAAAGCAAACGGACTAACGATCGATCACTCAACGCGAAAATTGTATTGGGCAGACTTATACACGCCAGCTATCGACAGCTTCGATCTACGCACAAGAAAAGGGAACACGATTATAACCGAAAATATTGTTTATCCATTCAGTATTACTCAGTATCAGGATTATATTTATTGGACAGATTGGAATACAGGCGATATAGAGAGGGCTAATAAAACTAACGGAGCTAACAGAGTGAAGATACACGATAAAGTAGAATCTGTGACGGATCTGCTGGTCTTCCATGCGTCTAGGCAAGCAGGATGGAATCCTTGCGCGTTAAACAACGGAAATTGCACTCACCTCTGTATAGCTTTGCCTGGGGAGAACGAGAGCGTATCCAATTCTTCCAGATGCGCGTGTCCTACTCATTACAATCTCGCAGAAGACAACAAGACTTGCATTGCACCGCAGAGTTTTATGATGTACAGTGTACGCAATGCAATTTATCGCTTTCTCCCTGACACCGACGACTGCCCAGACGTAGTCCTCCGAATTCAAGGTTTGAAACACGTTCGAGCTATAGAATTTGATCCTATAACTCAACACATTTATTGGATAGATGGTCGAACTTCATCTGTCAAAAGAACTTTGGAGAATAAGACTCATTCCAGTATAATGATATCTGGAAACTCTGGGCATCCGGTGGATCTTGCTCTGGACGCCCTGGGAAGATTATTATTCTGGTCCTGCTCCGAAAACGATGCAATCAACGTAACGAAACTTGACAACGGTTCTGCGCTGGGCGTCGTAGTCAAAGGCGACGGCGAGAAACCGAGGAATATCGCGATACATTCGGAGAAGAGGCTGCTCTTTTGGACGGACATCGGGAGAAAGATGAGAGTGATGCGCAGTAAAATGGACGGGAAGGAAAGGATCGTGATAGCGACCGACCTCGAACAGCCGACGAGCATCGCGGTAGATGCAACGTCGAACGTCGTGTACTGGGCACACGGGAGTCAGATCGAGTGCGCGGAGTTCGATGGGAAGAATAGGAGGACTCTGGTTTCTTCTGTCGGACAAGGATCGACCGCTTACCTCTCTGTCTCCGGCGATTTTATTTACTGGTTTGACAGGGGAATATCGAGTCTCGAACGTATTAACAAATTTGGAAGTGACAGAAAAGCGATCATAAATAAAGCACTCACTGACTTAATTACGATACGTACTCCACAAGATGACGTGATGAAGACGCACATTTGCAGTCCGTTCCGCGATTACGGAGGATGTTCGCATTTTTGTATAGGAACCACATCTTCCAGGTACGAATATTTCTCATATTTAGTCAGTGGATTTTCTCTGACTTACCCAAGAAATTGTTTTTAGATGCTCCTGCCCGAAATCTTTGGTCTTATCGGAAGACGAGAAAACTTGCAGAGCTGCGCCAGCTTGTGGTACAGATCATTTTACTTGTGCCGCACCTAACTCTGCGATACCGAAAGATTGTATACCCGCGACATGGAAATGCGACGGTCAGACCGATTGCCCCGACGGGAGCGATGAACTAGGCTGTCCTGCTTGCAGTCGTGATCAATTTAAGTGTCAAAGTGGTCACTGCATTGGTAAGGTTATTGAGATGAGTGTATCAGTTTGATGAGAACCTGCTGCTACTGGTACATCGTTGTAAACAAATTTTTTAGATATGTCCTGGGTGTGCGACGGAACAGCTCAGTGCCATGACGGTCTGGACGAAGCCCATTGCTGTCGTCAGGGCCAATTCCAGTGCATCGGAAACGGTGTTTGCATCCCCGGTTCTCTCGTCTGTAACGACTGGGAAGACTGTGCCGACGGTAGTGACGAATTCCCCTCTTCGTGCAGTCGCCCTGGTAATTCGCGAGATGGGCACAGTTCGTTAGAATCCGGGAAAATTGCCTACGTTATTATCGTGCCTATTGGATTGATCGTGACGATCGCCACAATCGCTTTCGGATTTTATTATTGCCGAAGGAAATTCATGAGCAACGAAGAGCTGCCCGATATCTTGCACGATTCAGCTGGCGATCCTCTGTCACCGAAACCGGCGAGGCTAGCAAAACCGATGTTTGCGCAAAAGAACTGTAGAAAAGATTTGAAAATCGGAATGGAGACTGTACGAATGTCGATGCTGAATGGGAGTAGCATAGGATCTAGTTATGATCGGAGTCACATCACTGGGGCATCGAGTTCGACCAGAGGGAGCTCGACTGGGGGTTATCCCCAGGAGACGCTGAATCCTCCTCCGAGCCCAGCGACTACGGCCAATTCTACGAGGTGCTCGAGCAGTAATGCGTCCAGGTACAAACCTTATAGGCATTATAGAAGCATAAACCAACCACCGCCTCCGACTCCTTGCAGCACAGATGTCTGCGACGAGTCTGACAGCAATTATCCTGCCAGGTATCGGTACGAAAGTGAACCGTATCCACCACCTCCCACCCCGAGATCTGTTTACCAAAGCGACGCTGGGATCAGTTGTCCGCCTTCTCCCAGCTCACGATCCTCTACCTATTTCAGTCCACTACCACCGCCTCCTTCTCCAGTTCCTTAAATTTCTCGACGATTGCAACGATTTAGACTTATTTTCATTGATAAATTCTCATGTATCTTTTGATAGATGAAAATTTATATTCTTCGAAGTTGTGAAACAGAGACAGAAACTTTTAAATCGGGATATTGAAAAATGTTTTAGTTGTTTGTAATAATTTTATAATTTGATAATTACGTTTTATAAACTGAATGTTGGATATTACGGAATTTTTTTAGTAACAAAACTTTATACGCGATAGTTGTGTATTTCTTGCCAAACGAAATTTCAGAGTTTTATTTGATAGTTTTTCTTGTAACGTTATCGAAGTTGTTTAAGCAATGATGTGCATTTATACAAGAACTTTTTAATGCTTGTCTCTGTAAAAAGTTTATACCATTGTGCCTCTTAACTTTACAATGTAAGTAATTTCAATCGTAAAAAAACTGTAAATAGTGTAACGATGTATAAAAATTGTATATGACTTTTAACGATTAAGACATACGTTGATTAAAACAGGAGATTCCTTTTCGCGTCTCTACTATTTTTAGGTGTGTAAGACGATAATTATAGTCTTACTTTTAAAAGTATACGTACGATAGATAGCGAGTAAGGAATTAAACGCGTAAATTTCATATTTACAACTAAAACATATCAACAAACAAACTAAGATAGTAAGCGTAGCAATAACTGTTAAATTTCGTTTCCATACAAGTAGAAGAATCGACAATTATTTCGAACGAAAACGGAATCAAAATAGGTAACAAACTATGATAATTAAATAACGTAAGAACATTTACTAATCGTAAAAAAGAAAATATTCCATGATTTTCGATCAGGGAAACGAGAGACACGTTGTATTTATTTACATTTTTACGTGACTGTTAATCGGTACGCGGAAAGTTGATAAGTTACAATTTTTATATAATTACGTAAACGTAAACGTAAAATAACGCTGTTCCTGCAATTTTTTCATCGGACTGTGCCATAAAGTAGTTAGAATACTTGCTAAACGAAATTCAAAATTCAAAATTCAAAATTGTATATACGAGGTGTACGATAGGTTCGCGTGTGTGAAAAAATGATTTCTACCTCGCACTGTTATACGAGTCTTGAGAGAACGCTTTAGTGCCCGCTCGATTGCCGAAGTCTCAAGTTCGCGTTCAAACACCTGTTCCAGGGATTCCGGACAATTACGAATTGTCTGGCACGCGGAAAAAGTATTTTTTTTAAGAACGCGTTAGCAAAAGTGTCTTTCAGGTATCTTCCAAGCGGCAATCGAGTCAACACTATCGTACATATATGTTCTATTAAATTATTAATTCTCGTTTTACATTAAAGACTGAAGCAATTCTTCTATATATTTCTTTTACATTTACAACGAAAACTATATTATCCTATACATATGTAGCATAATTGTATAAAGAAATAAAACTTTTGTTACATATTTTATACGATACTTATTATCATTCTCTATGTAAAATGATTTGAAAATTATGTATACTCCGATAATTCGAAAAAAAATATATATTATTAAATATTAACTCTACACCTCGAATTAATATCTCCCTCTAATAGTTCATACAATTATTGTTTATTCCTTCTATTTAAGTACAAAAACGTATGTGATTTAACATATAATATATATATATATATACTTTTTTTTATTAAAATTTATTTACTATTTACACACGCAATATCTGTGTACAATCGAAGAACGTAGAAATATTAATAAAAACATTGAATAGAATACTATGTATACTAATTCACTATACAGACGCGATATTTACATTAGTCCTTTCTTATTCCTACCTATTTTATACACATTTTACAGGCTGACGCGCGCCACAACTATTCTTAACACCATTTTGCCACTTCCCTTTTTGTACAAATATACATACTTAAATTTCTCTGCTAAAATTATAAATAATTGTTCCTCAGGCACAGGTACGGTCCATTCTTGACGGCAGTCAATTATCATTATTTATTCTCAAGCCGCTGCTTAACTTAGATATTAAAATGTTGGAAATTCTTCAACTACGTGTGTCCAAATATTAAAAGCTGATTTTATTATATTTTATATACACTGAATAATAATAACGAGTCTTGAGAGAACGCTTTAGTGCCCGCTCGATTGCCGAAGTCTCAAGTTCGCGTTCAAACACCTGTTCCAGGGATTCCGGACAATTACGAATTGTCTGGCACGCGGAAAAAGTATTTTTTTTAAGAACGCGTTAGCAAAAGTGTCTTTCAGGTATCTTCCAAGCGGCAATCGAGTCAACACTATCGTACATATATGTTCTATTAAATTATTAATTCTCGTTTTACATTAAAGACTGAAGCAATTCTTCTATATATTTCTTTTACATTTACAACGAAAACTATATTATCCTATACATATGTAGCATAATTGTATAAAGAAATAAAACTTTTGTTACATATTTTATACGATACTTATTATCATTCTCTATGTAAAATGATTTGAAAATTATGTATACTCCGATAATTCGAAAAAAAATATATATTATTAAATATTAACTCTACACCTCGAATTAATATCTCCCTCTAATAGTTCATACAATTATTGTTTATTCCTTCTATTTAAGTACAAAAACGTATGTGATTTAACATATAATATATATATATATATACTTTTTTTTATTAAAATTTATTTACTATTTACACACGCAATATCTGTGTACAATCGAAGAACGTAGAAATATTAATAAAAACATTGAATAGAATACTATGTATACTAATTCACTATACAGACGCGATATTTACATTAGTCCTTTCTTATTCCTACCTATTTTATACACATTTTACAGGCTGACGCGCGCCACAACTATTCTTAACACCATTTTGCCACTTCCCTTTTTGTACAAATATACATACTTAAATTTCTCTGCTAAAATTATAAATAATTGTTCCTCAGGCACAGGTACGGTCCATTCTTGACGGCAGTCAATTATCATTATTTATTCTCAAGCCGCTGCTTAACTTAGATATTAAAATGTTGGAAATTCTTCAACTACGTGTGTCCAAATATTAAAAGCTGATTTTATTATATTTTATATACACTGAATAATAATTAAAAAAATACGAAATGACAGAAGAATCATAGAAATGTTTCGATTAGGAATGTGATACGATCTCTTGCCGTCAAAAAAATCGATTGCATCCTTGTTCAAATCGAACAATCAGCAAACGATTAAAACGTTTATTAATAATTCAATAAAAGCGCAGATTGTTTCAGAGATTTTCTTGACACGGAGGAGGTACTTAAAATTTTGGCGCGCGCATTTACCTCGATGTAAAACCTTTATCGGACATGTTTTCTTCGCTTTCAATTATAAAGTAAGGCACGAATACGAAATCTTAATTGCCTAATACGTCCTTTTCCTTGTGAACAATAATTGTATTTAATACTTATTACGCTCAATACTAACTGATTAACTTCAAATTCATTGGGATAATTCACCGACGATACTCTACTTGTACGAATAGAGAGCTACGAAACAAGAGCAGTCAGACTTATCAAGAGTTTCGGACGATCGATAAAAATTTTCTTAGAGAAATTTGAAACTCTTCTAGTGCCTTAATTGTATAAATGTTTAAGAAACCGAGTATACTATCGAAAAACGGAATCATTCACTAACCATTTCAGTTTCCTCCTTCTCTCGAACGACTTATTCTTATTTCCTCCATTATTGAAATAGTTTACTAGACAAAGCTTAGCGAGTCGTCAACGACATCCACACCCGAGGACGGCCATATCTTGATAATTTTTTAAGACCACTTTGTTCTCTTCGTCGAGATAAAGCATGGATATCGAGCTGAGCGCAGTGGGCACGCAACAGGCCTTCGGCACCATGCTCGGTTTCGTCGAGTAAACCAAATTTTGGACGATCGCGTGATTCGTCGAGTTCAAGTGATCCGCTAAAGGGAAAGGGCAATCGCCGTGACAATAAAACGCGTCGTAACCGGGAGGAGCGACGATCCAGTCGTTCCAACCGACATCAGCGAAGTCTACGTAAAGCGGATGCCGTCTGCAATTCTCGCGACCGTCTTTTCGCCGATTCTTTCGGAGCGCTGCTCTCCTCGCGCGGCGATCCATTATTTGGCTTGCAGAGGACATCTTATACCTAACAATAAGTATCATAACGTTCATAGTTCACGTGCTGGGAACAGTGTTGAAAATAAAAATTGATTTCGTACCTGCCGTCGTCCGTATAAGTGAATAACATCGGCCGATTAACAACCCACGTGTCGTTCCTTTCATCTATGCTTCTTTTTAAACGTACATGTTCCTTTTTCGTTCCACGTACGTGCACTAACAACCCGTGATTGTTCCTGGGATCCTCTATCCACCTTTCCACGGCGGGATGAACGTCTAGGCTAATCGTACTATTTTTTCTAATATCTATTGGCTTACTGTCGATTAAACGAAATATCGGCATGCTCTGTCCCTTCGTACCGGGACGCAAAATATCATATACAAGTACTCTGCCCAACTTCGGGCTCGAGTCGTTCTCAGTTAAAACAGGCAAGCGCGAAAGACTCAACTCCGCGGCTTGCAATTTCTCTCCCGCGGGTATGCTACTTAGATCGAAAGACAGGCGAAACCGATTGGGCGATTGGAATTTATGGTCCAGCTCACTGTCTGTGTAAACAGAAGAACAAATAAAGAAGAAATGAGATCAACAGGAACGGCCTTGATCCGGTGGAAATAATTTTAGCAACGTAGTACAGTTCTTGGAAACATGCGTACCGACGTGAGAAAAGGAGCGCACTGTGTTAGCGGATCTGGCGTGGATTCCCGGTTTAGCGATATCAGCCATACCAATCGTATTTTGTCTGTGGTAAAGCTGTTTCAACGAGTCCGGCACGTGAGCCTGGCCCTGAGGTTTCGGCCTCTTGGTGAAACCGAGGAGAGTCAAGAGGCTAGCCTCGATACCGGCGATCGCCTGCTCGCGTCCGCTGATAGCAAAGTGCTTGGAATTGTCGGAGCGTAGGTGCAATTGCATGTTTGCCTTGGTAGTTGCCAGCAGCAGGATTGCTGCGACGAAAACCAACCTCAGCAGCAGCAACATGCGCATTGTGATGTCGTTGCTCACGGATGTTGCCTCCCTAAAACCAACAAATTACCATAATTAATTAATTAAATGTTTTTATGTATATAAGTTACACCTCTATTAAAATTAAATAATTATTTCTCTATAACGAGACGAATACGATATAGATTATTTGACTCGAATAGAAAACTGAATCGTTGTAAAACTACATTTCGTAATAAAAATGGTTTAATTTGAATCTCGTTTGAAAAACCACTGGTTCAAACTATTCGATCGCACAGGTGTAGATCTGAGAACCACTGAGAGAGACCTGCCGTCTCAAAGATGAGGATAGAAGTAGAAAGGTTTGAGAGACGAGGTAGTGCCAAGCTGTCTGCTGTCGAATGATTGTGGGATTAATCTGCCGCGAGTATGCTTCCTCCAGAACTCGTCTTACGTACATCTGTTTCGTACGAGATAATAAATTAAACCGTGTGAACTAATACACGAAACTTTTCTCGTCTTCTTTCATACTACGGAGTAAAAGTGAATCGTAGAAAATAGGAAATAATATAATAAAACGATTCAAATTAGTTATGCTATTAGTAAATTAATACACTTTGATTGTACAGAATACCATGTAAAAGAAAAACGGACAGGAATGATAAAATAAAACATTGAAATACTGCGAACAGATCAGTATAATTTCTAATACCAAAAGAATGCACGACCACCCAAAAATATTCGACCTAGCACGAAGCTATTAGGTCCGTACTTAGAAAAGCAATCTGTTTCTAGGAAACGAGCTCTCTCTACCTGCTCTCGACAAAAAAATTATTCACCCGCCCATAGGTATTCTCGACCCCCCAAATAGGAAAAGAAAAAATGATGAGCAATCATTCTTCGCAAGTGATTTGCGAAATATTTTCTGGGCACTTTCGCAGAAAAATATTTGTAAAATTCATATGTGCTTGAAATAAAAACTAGAGTAGAGAAAATTCTACGATGGGCAAACCGAGTCGTAAGAATAAATTGAATGTAGGAGGTTCTTTCCTTTAAAACTCTAATTTGTAACAGTAACTTAACATTTCCGTCACAAGTTATAATTTATTAATTAAAACCGACCTCTACATTTGGGATTCTCGATATAGATTATTTGACTCGAATAGAAAACTGAATCGTTGTAAAACTACATTTCGTAATAAAAATGGTTTAATTTGAATCTCGTTTGAAAAACCACTGGTTCAAACTATTCGATCGCACAGGTGTAGATCTGAGAACCACTGAGAGAGACCTGCCGTCTCAAAGATGAGGATAGAAGTAGAAAGGTTTGAGAGACGAGGTAGTGCCAAGCTGTCTGCTGTCGAATGATTGTGGGATTAATCTGCCGCGAGTATGCTTCCTCCAGAACTCGTCTTACGTACATCTGTTTCGTACGAGATAATAAATTAAACCGTGTGAACTAATACACGAAACTTTTCTCGTCTTCTTTCATACTACGGAGTAAAAGTGAATCGTAGAAAATAGGAAATAATATAATAAAACGATTCAAATTAGTTATGCTATTAGTAAATTAATACACTTTGATTGTACAGAATACCATGTAAAAGAAAAACGGACAGGAATGATAAAATAAAACATTGAAATACTGCGAACAGATCAGTATAATTTCTAATACCAAAAGAATGCACGACCACCCAAAAATATTCGACCTAGCACGAAGCTATTAGGTCCGTACTTAGAAAAGCAATCTGTTTCTAGGAAACGAGCTCTCTCTACCTGCTCTCGACAAAAAAATTATTCACCCGCCCATAGGTATTCTCGACCCCCCAAATAGGAAAAGAAAAAATGATGAGCAATCATTCTTCGCAAGTGATTTGCGAAATATTTTCTGGGCACTTTCGCAGAAAAATATTTGTAAAATTCATATGTGCTTGAAATAAAAACTAGAGTAGAGAAAATTCTACGATGGGCAAACCGAGTCGTAAGAATAAATTGAATGTAGGAGGTTCTTTCCTTTAAAACTCTAATTTGTAACAGTAACTTAACATTTCCGTCACAAGTTATAATTTATTAATTAAAACCGACCTCTACATTTGGGATTCTCGCCAACGGAAACGTTGTAATGTAAAGCGACACGCATTGTAAACAAATTTAATAAAAAATGCCTGTTTCAAAAGTATGCACGATGCAACGTGAACGTTTATAATTAGAATACTAAGTACGAATAACGTGTCTAATACCGAGCATCGTTTAAAATAAGAGCTACACATTTGGAGTAATGTGTTTTACGTTGTTACATCGTCTTTCAATTTATATCTCTTAGAAGAAGACATTATCGTTTAATCGTGAACGTATCGTTTCTCGTATAACTGATGAATGGAAAATAGCAGTCAGTGCAACTGGTGATATCATGTTTAACTCAAATATCGCACGATCGCGCCGAAGGAATGCGGCGCGGGTAGAGTAAGGATACAACAGGTTGTCGAGTATATATAAGCAGCACGTCATCGTCTAAAATAATCGGGCCAGCGGCAATCAAGCAAACGTACACTTTCGAGCCGATAAAAATCGTGTACCTATTTTCAGGTCGTTCGAAAAGGAGCCAGCGGAGTTAAATAGATTGTACTCACCTGAGCTAATCGCGGGTCCGTCGTTCGAAGAGGCACGACATTTCAATGAGTCCATGTATCCTCACTCAGAAACTATTGTCTCAAAACCTCGCCCCCCCGGGAGTCTTTAGTGTGGATACATCGATGCTGGAACTCCGTTGCGCTCTGATATTTTCACGCGCGGCCACCGAAACGACAGAGCAACCGAGAGACAGGCGTATAATAGGCGGATAAAACGGATGAGACTTATCTCTTGGAAACGTTTTACACGGTCCAGGAAGAAACGCAGAGCGAACGATCAGCCGTTGAAAAGCACAATTGTTTGCAAATAGAGAACGTTACGGACGGCACGCACTGGTGTTGAACTCGACTCGATACGCGGAAATCTTCGAGAAGTCGAGAGGAAGAGTAGAATCGTAGGATAACTTGGCGGGAGGGGGAAGAGGCGAAAAAAAAATTAGTAACAGAGATACTATCGGCCCTTCCAATGTGTATTTTAAGAGCTGAGCGACGCCTGCAATGAATTTCCTAACTAAAAGTTTTCACCCGTCCCGTTCCCATCTGTGACACAGAGTTCTATGGCTCATTTTCAGAACTCACATATATGGCACGCTGCAGTGTATACTCAGATAGCCATGATAAATGTAAATAATAACTGATTTACCGTGAAATTGTGAGAACTCGGTATTGAATTATACATTAAGTAGGCTTTTTAAGTGATAAAACATGGGTCGCCGCTCGATAAACACCACCAAAAGTGGGAAATACATGAATCCCACTGATCAAGCACGTTAGTAAATAGCATAAGCGACCGACCTGTAACTCATCATCATACTTTATCATTTTTTAATGCATTTTAGGTAAGGAAGCGCGTAAAAAAGAATTAAAGAAAAACAAGAAGCAGAGACAGTTAGTACGTGCTGCTGTCTTAAAGGGCAAAGATCCTGCTCAGATTATAGAAGAAATGGAAAAGATAGATCAGATGGGTTAGCATTTAGTATGCTCTAATGTAACATTATTAACATTAAAATACATGTATATAATTTATTTGTAGAATACAATGTTATGCAGCCACCACCTCTTAATGAGAAGGTTTTGAAAGATAAGAGAAAAAAGCTGAAGGAGACTCTAGACCGCGTCTTAAAAATGTATGTAAGTACTTATTATACTTATCATTATAAATTTCTCACACAATTTGTTGGTAAGATTAAATTGGTAAGATTATTAAGCGATGGTACATGCAACAATATGTATCGACAGTTTTGCCTTTTCAATGTTTATAGGCTAAGGATGATCAAGAGAAATGGGCAGAGTTAAAAGAGCAATTGATACAATATGAACGCAGAAGAATAGACTTAGTTTCTTATTTCGAGGCTGTGAGGCATGCACAGCAAGTACAAGTTGATGAAATTCCATTGCCATCAGCTGGCAGTGAAATATCTCGGATATATTCAGGTATATATCGATGATCCTTATAGTTTAAAGTTACGTTTGTTTCATATGAATCTTTTCCAGGTTCTTTAACTTCGCAAATACCTTTGCCGGACATGCCGCAACCGCCGGCCCACATGTATCCTCCTCACCCACATTACATACCTCAACATCATCCTCTTATGAATATACCAATACCACCTAGTATTTTAAAGAAAACAAGCGCGTACTCGGCATCGGCTTCTATGCCTACGCTAGCACCTAATAAAGAACCACCGGGTGTTCCTCCTTTCCCACCTCCCGATCTCTCGAGCGACGATGAAGATATGCCTGATAAGGTATGTATCTCAGGATCATTAACTCGTTATTATCTCATCTGTGTTTCGTTAATCGCGTTTAATTACAGGGTAAGGATTCCATGCAGAAATCAAGGACTATTCGATTCGCAGACGACAAAGAAGACAATAAGCAAGAATCGGACGGTAAAGATAAGGATGTGGATAAGGAAAGAGAAAAGGAGCGAGAAATGTCGAAAGTGAAACCGACCACTTTGCAACAGAAGATGTTAGCCATGGCGGGCCAAGACATCGATCAGTTCATGCGCGAGATGGAAGTTGTTCATAAGAAGCGTGAGACTGAACGAGCTCAAGACTTAAACGCTCGGCTATCGTTACTCGAATCGGAGAACGAATCCAATTCGAAATCTAATAATAACAAGAATAACAAAGGGGATGATGACGATCTAGAACCTCCGGGAGCATCGGATCATTCCTCGAACCATAATCAACACGCGACGTCGCATTCCCATTCTCAACATACACAGCCGCATGCATTGCCTCCAATGGGGATGCCGCCTCCTCCTTTGATGTACAGGCCTCCACCACCTCCTCTGCATTTAAGGATGCCTCCGCCACCGCCACCTCGTATCGGACTTCGATTACCTCCCGGTAAGAATATCAACGAATATCGGTGTATCGTCAAACGAATACGAGAAACTAAAATTTGTTTTTATCAGGTCCACCACCAGGAATGCCAAGGATGTTGAGGCCTGGCCCACCGAGCATGCCTAGAATGCCTCCTCCGCAAATGCAAATGCCGAATCTGTCTAATATGACGAACATAGGAAATCCTCAGATGCAGGCACAATCTGGGGCAGGATCACAGCCCAAGACGCCCAACGTTCTCTCCGCTGCACCCCAGTTAATCAATCGAAAAGATAAAGATGGAAAGAGTAGTACAACTATCGAAGCCAAGCCGCAAATTAGAAATCTGGCGGCTGACGTTACGAGATTCCTGCCTACCTCTCTCCGCGTTAAGAGAGATGATAAGAAAAAGCCGAGTACCCTCTTGAGACTCGCGGAGAGGATGCCGGAAACGCAACCGATACGAACCACCCAACCTAAGACTAAGGATGACGCGTACATGCAATTTATGCAAGAAATGGAAGAGTTACTTTAAATTTTACTGTAATTCAATCTTATTCGAATAGCATCAAATTAAATATTGTAACATACGATGCGACTAACATTATTACCGAATATATATGTATATATCCCGATTTTTTTCAGTTATACATAAACTAAGATGAGAGTAAAAAAACACGTTTCATTAATACTTAGTTAATTCCTTATATTATCTTATATTATCTCTCTCTTCCTATTCAGGATACGGTTTTCGGGCAACCTTCCCTACTCTATTTATAATAATCATGATTTCAGAGCATGCGCTCGATCTATCAACATGGCGGTATTTCCGAGTGATCGCGGGATGACGTCACTTCCAGGTCACTTCGTACTTCTGTCACTTCTGTAAGACGAAAGCGATCACGTCTCTCAAATTTCTGACTAAGCCAGATAAAGTATAGATATACATAGTGTGCAAGTACTTAAACATTAATACTTAGATGCATAAGCAAGTATCCCGAGTATTTTCATGATTTGAAGATTGTAACTCGCGTGTAAATCCACTTTACTGAAACTCAATATGTACGCAAGAAACAGAGCTCAAACCTTCCCAAATGGTAAGTTATTAGAACTCGTGTAAAGATAATTAGAATATTTCATGGATTAGATTCATTTTTAATAATCGTATAGTTTGTACAATCGGAAATGCGTAATTAGATGTGGCATAAAAATCAATACCTATACACTGGTTTATCAAGAATGGCGTCTTGCAACTATATTTCACACGATTTTATATGTATTCAACTTTTACATCAATGCTGGTCATTCGTCTCTCAGCAGTCGATGAATGATGAGTCAGACGTAGAAATGTAAACATTTCTCTGTCTTTGAGAGTGTTGTATGTTTTTATGATTCTGTTCATCGTTTTATACGTCTATTCTATGGTCTAAATAATACTTGAGCGTTTGTGACCTTATTTCCGATAATTTTTATGGTAATATATGGCTAGTTTCTCATTGAGCAACACCGGTATGACTTCTGAGTACAGGCGTCATCCCCCTTCCTCATCGATTGTACTTCATAGTTTCAAAGCTGCTAATATAGCCAAAGCAAGCTACGCTGCAGTAATTCAAAGCAATATGTTCCCTACAAAGGATCAAACCATCATTTTGGAAACTAAAGAGCAATAATGCTAGAAACTAGGATAACTTTATAGAAAGCCTGTTTAAGATTAATTTTAATCCTTTCCTCGATCTGATTTACCGAAAATCGTGTTACATATTATTTTCATTTCAATTAATAATTTTAATTAAATTACAGCAAGGAAGCAGAGCAATCCAACTATAGGATACCAAGGCCAAAGCACTGTAAGTTTATTACTTCAATATTAGCATTGTTGTGTAATTTCAAAGTAAAAGTAAAATTGAAAGTTATAGCTCTAAAGAGTAGTTAGCTAAATTCATATATAAATTTAGGTAAAATGTTAGCAAACTTATGTTTGTCTTATATCAATTCATAAAGTCATTTGAGATGATATAATATTTAAGTGAGAAAATGTTGAATACTTGAATACTAGTACTTCTTCAGAATGTTATAGCAATAGTATTTTTACATATTGCATTTGGCACGTATATGTATGTGGAAAGAATTTCCAGCATACTAATACAAATAGTAGAAGCATTTTTTTGATATTCTGGTATGTATATCAACGTGTTAAAGCTTTATTATAAATACCAGCTACATTTATTTGGTATGTATACCAGAAGTCTGATATAAAATGTTTCATACATGCGAGCATATGTATACTTTATATTAAAATACTATTGATTATATATTCCTCTTTCTACTATTTTTCTTTTTTGATTTGACGTTAGGTTTCATAAAAATAAAATAGCAAAACATATTACTCCGAAGAGAAAAGAAGTATTGAAAATATTTCGAGTATTCTTAAAGATAAAACTGTAATTGTTCCATTTGTTGTTTCTGCTATTTCATCCACTTGCATGTACTAATTAGTGGTTCCTACTTCCCCCTCCCCTGCAATGCAGGAACTAGTAGCTATACAACAATACCGAGGAGGTCTATTCAGCCAGGGGCTAGTTCGTCTGTTACCCACATAGCATAGTCTGCCAAGGGCCATATTTTTGATAAGTGCTGAACTGGCGTTTAAATAACATAAACGAAAATAAAAATAATCGTCTTATCGATTAGTATGAATTAAACGAGATGATTGTCACATATACTTACATGACGAAGTATCTGTAACATACGAGTTCTTCCCACAAATTAAACTGGAACCTACTCACCGTTGACTTCCTTGCACTTACAATACTAATTCAGTTAATAATGCAGCAAGATGTTGAATATAATTTTCATCCATGTTGTGCTGTTCAAACTCAGTTCAGTGATACATAAGGAAATATAGGCCAGATAAATAATTTGGCTGGTATGAGTTATGAGGGTAGCATTAGACTGCTTCCAAATGCATATGCGATGCTAGGCCTTGGTGGGATAGCACAACCGTAGAGGTTCCTTGTGTAGCGGCGACCCACCCTCTGTTTTTCAGTACAATCAGCAAGGTGGTTTCCCAGGCCAACAGAATCAACAAAATAAATTCAAACCAGGGAACGCTGTACCAAATTCACCATCGTTTAAACCATCGCAACCACAAGCAGCAGCAGCAGCACCACCACCACCAGCAGTTATAAAGAATATGCAACAAGGGAAACCTCAACAGCAGCACGTCGATGTTAAACAGCCTGTTACAAACTCTTCTCAGATGCACTCAGCACCGTTGCCTCAAGCTCAGTCTCAAGCTCAGTCTCAAGCTCAGCCTCAATCACAACCTCAAACTCAGCCTCAACCCCAGCCGCAGCCTCAACCCCAGCCTCAACCCCAGCCTCAACCCCAGCCTCCAACTCAAGCTCCACCGGCACCTAGGTTGAAGCCAATTCTGAAAATAACTTCCAACACTCAGCAACAGGCTGGACCAGCTGTGCAAAATAATCCTGTTACCTCTTCTCAACCAATGATTCCTACTTCCGCACCTTCTGTGATGAGTCATTCGAATTGCACTTCGCCGACGAGTAGCGATAAAATGGAAGTCAAATCTGACAGTCAAACAGAAAATATGGATACTGAAATGCAAGATCTGCAGCCGAGATGGAGGCGCAAGACACCCGGATGTAAGTATTTTAATCTTGTTTCAAAGTGAAACATACATATGTAACATAATGATGACAATTCACTGCGCAAATTTGAAGACTAGAAATGTTGTCATCTGCTCCGGTATATTACTGTCGAGCTGTGGCATATTGATAAGCATTGTGAATATCAGTGCACTGACATAAATATGTTGTAAAATTAGTTGATTGTTTCATCGTTCGACAAATTCAATAAATTGGTACTTTTAGTTAGGGTGAATAAAAGATTGAAACGGCTTCGTTTGAATCAACGTTTAAGGAAAACATTACAACCGAAAAATGCGATTATGGTATTAAACGAAATGAAACCTGGGGTACAATTCACGTTTCCCGAAACCCAGGGACCTATGCCAAATTCCCTGTATCTTGTTCACGCAGAGGTATTAAAATAATTCAGTTCATTGTACGATGCGTTATAAATATCGCATCTTTTATACAATTTATTTTAATAATGGAAACAGCTCGATGGGAAAACTTACGTTGGTCAAGGATTGTCTAAACCACTCGCTCGACAGAACGCCGCTGAAAACGCTTTGAAAGCTCTGTTGCTCGAGAAAATGACAGCGGCGTCTTTGAAAGCACGGATCGATGCCGAATTAGACAAGCAAAGTCAATACACAGATGGATCTAATACATCAAAAGATGACAACGAAGAAGGTGTAATACCAATGGATACCACTACCGCTGACGAAACCGATGAAATTCCATGGAGTTCTTTAGCTAGTTTTGCATTGTACAAACTTTTCCTTGAGTGGCACAATCAAGGAACATCGGTACCAGTACCGAGACCTGGTATACCGTCGCCTATTAAAGGAGGCAAGAAAGAGGTTCCTCAAGCCCCAAAGGCTCCGGTTCAAAAGGAACTTCCACCAAATGCGACAAGCATACACCCCGTTATGCTATTAAATCAGATGAGACCAGGTTTAACGTACGTAGAACTCAATCGTGTCGGCAATCCGCCTAACACGATGTTCACTCTCGCTGTTGAAATCGATGGAGTTGAATACACAGGAACAGGTAATACGTATAGCCAAGTTTTTGTTTCAGCTTCGTAATATACGTGATAACTAAAAGTGCATGGATTTGTTGCAGCGAAAAATAAGAAAGATGCTAAGAAAATAGCGGCTAAATCCGCGCTTCTCGCTTTGTACAATTTGTACTATCCGGATGACATGAAACCGACGGCCCAAGATCAACCCACGTTTTAAATTTTGTAATATTCGTTAATGCACATTTACAATTCTGTAATGTGCCATTTGTATTATTATGCAATTAACGCGAATGCTTTCGCATTGAAAAAGACGTCTATAAGGAATAAGGGGAGATAAGATTTCTATTATGGTATAAACGGTTTTCGGCAGTATTTTACATTGAGCCTAATTATTATTTAACAAACAAGCCTTCGTTGGAATATTTATACACAATCACTACGCGTAAGTCGTTTTACGTGTTTTGAAGATTTTTCTTTTCGTTATTTCTGCAGTATTTCAGATTTCTTTTATCAACCCAACTATGGTGTGTAACCATTTTTTATGCGTATTTTACATGTTAAAAATATAGAATGGAAACTGCATAATCGTATTATCATTGCTAGCAATCAAATGTTTGTGCGTTACATCCAAGTACGTACATAATTATTCGTATTGGAGTTTCAGTCATATTTCGAGAGATTGAATTCATACATGGAATACAGAATTCTGTTTCATATGTACGTCGTGTTAAAAATGACATGTACCATAATAAACTCACGTGTACACATCCAAATAAATTTTATATTTCTGAATAATCACCACTCATCAAAATCAATTGTCCTCTTCTCCAATTGAATGCATATCTTCCGGTTTATTTTAGTAAATAGATTTTCCTAATCAATGAGATAACGAACTGTTCTATAAGTGAGTGGTTGTTATGACAACAATCTTCAAAACACTGTACGTTTTAAGAGAATACTGGGATGTGAGACAAGTGTACATATTTCAAACATGCTACCTTTAAAAATAATAGTAATAGGACCTGTCAGGGTAAAATTCTATCATATTAACTTATCTAATATATGTCTGTTACATAAAAATTATGGATTTCTTTTTACGTTCGTTATCGAGTACACTGTAGTGCACAGTAATAATAAAAGTGTGCGTGTGTAAATAAAAATTGAATTAATTCTGTGATATTTCAATTATTTTGCGCAGAGTGGTAAAACGAGCATATCTAACTTTCTTGCCGACGCTACGGAAATACCTTACGATTATCATCCGACGCAAGGTGTCCGAATATTAGAGTTCGAAATACGAAATATAATTGTGAATAATAAGCATATTACTAAAGATATTGAACTGTGGGACTGTAGTGGGGATCATAAGTACGCGCGAACGTCTTCCCTATCCGAGAAGTCGATTCTTCAAATATAATTTCATTTGATATGATCGCAGATTTGAAAATTGTTGGCCGGCTATGAGGAAAGATGTGCACGGTGTTATATTCGTGTACAATGAAAAATCTAACTTAAAAGAAATTCAACAGATTTACGATTATTTCATCGAGCAAACGAAATTGGGTCCGGAGAGATCTGTAATATTTTGTTACGATCCTGAGAAAAAAAATCCCGAGATATCCAAAATCATTTGTGAGTATATTAAAGATCATAGACATTCTTAATAATATATATCTATCTTCTTGTGAACAGCTTCAACGTTCGTAAAAATATCGCACGTCAAGTGCAATACGGAAAGCGGTGGGAATAAATTGAAATCTGATTTCGCTTCATTCGTAAACACAGTACTCAACGATATGCATAATTACACGAAACAGGAATTCAAAGATATCACAAATGATAATATGTTACTTACGAAATGAATGATGTATATTGTGTATAAAACTATGAGTTGAAAAATATATGAAACTTATTAATAAGCAGTATAACAATTTATTAAAAATAATGTTCCATGTAAAATCTTACAGATTTAAAAAATTAGCTCTCCCAACAAAGTAACAATTAACTATTATTTTTAGATAAAAATGCAATTGTTTCGTTCCATGCCTTTTGCACTTGTTCTGCGGTAATGTCGTGACTCCATAAACTGCATATAACAACGTTGGCCTCGTTAACTTGTTCGAGATTACTTGGCTGGACTTGAATCCTTGCTTTTGCCTCATCTTCGGTTAACCGGTTTCTCTCCATTACTCGTCGTATAGCCTAATAATTTTGAAAGCATATCACGATCGAGCCAATTTTATTTTGTACATTTCAAACTCACCTCCTGCTGTGGTATGATACAAGTCCAAACCTCGTGACACTCATTCTGCCATTTGGCCTGGATCAAGACCGCAGCTTCCATAACAACTAATTCAAATCCCTTAGTGTAAAAATCATGTATCCGTTTCTTTGCTTCTTCCATGATTAAAGGCCAAACGAGTTTATTTAATTTATTTAATTGTGCCTGAGGAAACATATTTCGATTATTAAACATTGATCCCTTCCAAACTATAACAGTATCAGGAACCTACAGCGTCCTTAAATACTATATTTCCAAGCGCTTTCCTATCGATAGACCCATCAGCTTTTACAACAGCAGGACCAAAATTTTCAACCACCGCATCGTAGCACCTCTCGCCAGGCAAATATAATTCGTGCGCTATTGTATCGCAATTGACAAGAGCTGCACCGAGCTTTTGTACTTTCTCAGCTACCGACGACTTCCCACTGGCTATACCACCGGTTAAACCAATTACATAAGGCTTCGAAGGTTTGTCTCCGATCCTCTACAAGGAAGACCGACCTCAAGACATTTTATACAGTAAAATTAGATGTAATACATACAGGCGGTCGGAGTTTTGAACCCAGCATTCGTATTCTCAGATTACTAGAACTAATTTTGTTCTCTTCGTGTTCTCTGTGATCCTTGTCCCTGACTAATCTTACAACGCGGATGTCTAATTTCTTTAAATTTAGTTGCTCTCGTAATTCGTTTACTTTCTCTCCTCCACGTTTAGTTTCTTCGCTAACTACTATCATATCAAGTGTTGGATCAGTTCTAGTCGGCCCATACATATCTTGTATCGGCACAATGTTGTACGTTAAAGTTGAATCTATATCTTCTAAAAAATCTCTTAGATGCATGATTCTTGTAGGGCATGGCTCGATCAATTCCCATAACAGTTTGCCTGTAAAATGCAATTAATTGATTCCAGGCACCGACTACGTCTCTGTTCAGTGGTGTACAACAATTTATACTTACCAGCCAACATATTTGTGTCTGTTATACCAATTGTAAGCCTCTCGACGCAGTGTAAAGCAGCATCGCTTAAAAAAATTTTATGACCATTGTGTATTCTGTCGAACGTACCACCAAGTACGACGTTCTTGTAGGTCTTATCTTCCTTAGTGCAAGTAATCACATCGTCTTCTTTCTCTGTTGTCTGATAATCATTAAAAGCAATGAAATTACAGCCCATTGAAGTGTTGGCTAAATAATCTTGAATGAACGTGTCGGCATCTTTCTTACTACAAATTTCATCAAAAATGACTATCTCCACGGGTTTCTTAGTGTTTATTACCGAGGAGTTAGGATTTTTCATACTTGTGAGTAACACGCGTACGTCGAGTTTCGGGATCGCGGACGTGTCCGTGTAAATATTCGAAACGATTTGAGCGTAACGTGTTACTTTCCACTGGTGATTCGCGGCCGTGTAGCTGCCGGGAAGGAAAATATTCTTTTCCGGAAAATATTGAACGTACAGAGTCTTTAGCACATGCTTCTTTATAATAGGCAACAACTTTGCCACTCTCGCTGGATTTGTCAGGACCAACAAACCGGTGTTTGACATATTGCGACAATATATTTATTAACCTTACGTACAGTTACTCA
The DNA here is from genome assembly GCF_001652005.2 of Ceratina calcarata. Lineage (NCBI taxonomy): Eukaryota > Metazoa > Arthropoda > Insecta > Hymenoptera > Apidae > Ceratina > Ceratina calcarata. The sequence continues at coordinate 517,795 of NW_017177008.1, forward strand.
AAACGATTCCTCGTTCCACTTAATACGCACGTATGAAAAAGATAACTTTTCCATTATCCAGTATAAGTGCTGAGCTGTATAGCTATCTCTCGTCTGTTTGACGTTGACACTGACACGTTGAATATTTTAAACTTTAAATTAATAAGATAGCAACAATTACATCACACATCGGTTTATCGTGTGCTTCAATTGGATATGGACTTGTATAATATATTTTATACCGGAAGAATTATCATTTTTTTCATCGTGTATACACGGCTTTTTCCTATTGGCACGGTTGCGATTGCCGAATTGTTTTAGCATTGTCATCGCGTGATTCGGTAATTCAAGAAAGGACAAGCTTATTAATAAAATGGATTCATTCAAACAATTAATAAACAGTACTAAAATACTTTATATTTAACAAATTATATCAATTTTCAGTTGATACTATAATTAATATGAACGCATCAACAGTATTTTAATTAAAAGTAACTAATAGTATGTAATAATTATATCTAAAAGTTCATGATGTGCTAACGCTTCGTGAAATTTTATACGGGGATGTTGAAATTAACCATTCTATTAATTTCGTATGATTACTTTCGAATGCCAGTTGTAATATTGCATCGTACATTTCATTTTCAAGCCCAAATTCGCTTCCTATGAAGAAATTGTATTGTTACACACGAAAGATTGATTATGCAAATGAAAGAATAATAACTGACCAGCCTGTTTTAGCATATCGAGACGAGAAAAGTCATTGTCCTCTGGTTTGTCTAAAAAATGATAAATAGCCATACACAAGGCAGTGTTTCCTCTCTCAGTGGTAATAGATACATCAGCACCTATTATGTAAATTTATACAGTGAATACAATGAGTTGTATTACAACATGATAATTATTATTTTATTGTACATATGTACCCTTTGCTAGCATAAAGGCAATTAATGAGTTATGACCGTAAAAACAGATGTAATGAAAAGGTGTAAAACCTTGTTGAAAATCTTTTACATTTATTAATTGTGGACACCGTACTATTATGTCGATACATTTTAACGCATACGATGTTTGGTAAGATTTCTGAAATATATGAATAACGTTTATTGATATTACATAATGTTGTCTATGTAACTTGTGTTAGGAAATATTTTATTTACTTTAGCCGCCCTTATCAAATCGCATAACATGGCTTTGTGACTGATTATGCTATATTCTCGAATGCGTTTAAAGGTTTCAAAACTTGAGTCGCGTTCGTGTCTCAATGTATTAATCAATTCGACGTTCGCCAATCTTTTACAGCGATATTCTGCAAAATCTACGTTTCTTAGTATAATTGTTAGTGATCGGAAGCGTGTGTAATTAGAGATTTAAGAGTGTACCGTGGACACGATGGAACGCGTAAGAAATAGCAGCGATAAAGCCAACGGGAGCAAGTAATTCAATAATATTTGAAACCGTTCTACCTATCGTTTGAATACAATTGAGTAATACATCAAATAATGAATTGCTATGCGTCGTTATAAGACTCATGGTTTCTCCCTTTTCGAACTGGTTCCTGTTTAACGTGAATCACCGTGAATCCTTTTTTGACGATCGAGAAATCTCTGTTTAATCTCTAGATCTAGGAACAGTGACAGGAGATGTATAGGATAGGAATCCGTGTGTAGTAAACGTTTCCCCATAATCGCGGTTGAATGACCAATCAGAGCGAGCGAGTAACAATGCAGGATGTCCTCTTTCAATAGCCGACACTCCGGAAGTGATTGTCTAAGGGGGTAGAGAGCCGTTACCCTGAGTAACGATTAGATATACCCCGAATCCTCGTTTTGAAGTTCTGGAACGGGGTCGCCGTAGGGGGCACCGATATTCGACTGTCCCGACGGAAAACAGAATCGACGCAGACGCGCGAGACAAGCCATACTTGTTCGGTGACGATGAGTGCGTTCTATTATTGAGAAACGGATCCCGTCCCCAGTGTTTACAATCTTCCTCGACGAACCTCGAGCCAGTGTTGTTATGATCTCGGATCGTTCTAGACATCTGTGAACGTTGAACAGTGATCGTATGATCCTAGCGATCACGTAATTCGGGATTTCGTTCGTGACATAATATATGAAAGTCCGGGCGTAAGTAGATAGTACTTGGTTGCAATTTCACTTGGCCTGGCTGGTTTGTCACTTCGAAACTTGTCCCTCGTTGCGAAAATGGCGAGTCGTACGAATCAGCAATGTTCGCACGGTGATTCTGTATGTTTCTTCACGGATGACAAGAAACGAGCCGTTCTCCTGTTCTAACGCGGAAGAAGTTTATCGGGGCCAAGCGAGGAAAAAATTTCGGACGGGTCAAAGATGGATGCAACAATTGAGAGAGAGTGCAGTGCACTGGGTGGCCTCTTTCAGCAGATTATAACTGACATGAAGGTAAATTGATCGTCAACCTTCTGTTATTTCACGATATTTGCTACACGACCGCGTTTTTTCCTGTTCATTGTTTTTTGTAACGCTCCCCTGCCTTTGCACAAGTAACGATGCAGGCGAACGCGTCGTCGATGCAGCATTCAGATATACCACGAAATCGGTATTCTCGAAAAAAAATCGTGTGTTCTTTCTATCATGCTTTTCTTAAAATATGGTTCCATCGTCCTGATTCTAAAAATCACTCTCCGAAACCGCTCGAGATAATTTGATGCGATAAAACGAGGACGTTAGCTAATTTACACTTGCTCCAGTTTTACGATATAGCACCGAAATAATCCTTCAATTTTTGCACGATTAAGTATGTACGTAGCTAGAAACCAATATTAATCGGTTTAATATCTCATTCAATGTAATTCTTATCTATATATCATGCGAACGTCTAATATAAAATTCCATTTTTTAAAGTACGATTACAATTCATAGTTGCATAACCATTTAGATTTCTAGTCATTGTGATCTTCCACACTATGAAATTATCTAATCACAAAAGATAGGTAGGCGTATGTCGTTGTTTCATTCACTGTATCCTCTTGTATTTTTGTAATAGTAATATCGTAAGCCGTTGTCGTGCTTTAGTGATAAATGTATTAAACTGTGACGGCATTGGCGCAATAATAATTTGCATAAAAATTCATTTTTAGAATGGAACTCCACTATGGGAAGATTTAATCTCGAAAGCAACAAAATTACATTCGTGTTTAAGGTAATAAATGGGATTTCTTATGGGTTTTCAAACGTCATCATAATATCAACGCTTTTAATATTATTTCAGAGCTGCTATTTTAGCTATTTCTGCATATCTTGAAACTTTTCAAAAAATTGCTGATGCTGCGACTAATGCTAGAGGCGCGACAAAAGAAATTGGAACTGCTTTAACGCGGATTTGTCTTCGACATAAAGCGGTAGAAACTCGTATGAAGTCGTTCACCAGGTAATTATTTATTACGTTAATTTTTAATACTTGAATATAACGAATATTTTTATTAGCGCTATCATGGATTGCTTGGTGTTACCTCTTCAAGAAAAATTGGAAGATTGGAGAAAGTCTTTAATAAATTTAGATAAGGAGCATGCCAAAGGTTAGCACTGCAGTTATTCTCAATATCGTAGTCATTGGCAATTTATGACGTTCGTGATACCGTTTCCAGAATACAAAAAAGCAAAAGCAGAGTTAAGAAAACGATCTACCGATACGTTGCGTTTACAAAAGAAGAAGGCGCGTAAGGGTCAATTACAAGCGCAGTCGCAAGGACATGCAGCGTCAGGAGATATCGAATTAACTCGAATGTTAGAATCTTCAGCTGCCGTTGTTCAAGAGAAACGTTTAAGTTTGGAAGAGACAGAAAGGAAGGCCGTTCGCGCGGCTTTGCTGGAAGAGAGAGGAAGATACTGTCTCCTTGCCAGATTTTTGAAACCAGTGCTCGTTAGTACATAATTTAATTACGATTGCTGAGGTATCAACGATTGAATATGAAATGAAACTCTAAAAAAAAATACGTAGGACGAAGAAATTGCGATGTTAATGGAGTTGACACACCTGCAAGAAGTCTCTGATCAATTGCAACGACACGCAGCTTCTCCGCATCACTTGCCACCGGCATCGGAACAAGTGATAACCGACATAAAAGGTTGCGACGTAACACAGTGGTCTCTCGCTACTCCACCCTCGAGCCCTTCCTTATCGCTTGGATCTAGGAAAAGTTCAATGTGTTCAATCAGTTCTTTAACAAGTAGCAGCAGCGGTTCTTGCAAAAGCCACCCGAGTCCATCCGGACATCCTTGGCACAGATCACTTTCGCAGGTAAAGAAGATCACCGAGCTCGACGTCATTTTTCATTCGCTTGTTCATTTCATCAAGAATGTCGTTCTTTTATAATGCATGGCATATTAGTTTTACGCACAACCAAGTAGCCAATAGATCGTAGCATGAACGCTGCTCGGCGTTGGCTTAGTGTATGTGGTAGTCGATGTTATACTCGTTGTAGCCTGTCGGTGTCAGGCCCTCCAGCATCAGCGGTTTGATGACGCTGCGCCACTTGGTAAATGGTAGTTCCCGCGACTCAGGCTTCACCTCCCAGGACACGTTGTACACTCAACCGATCTCCGAGCATCAGGTAACGTTGCTAGAAACTAGATGTCCGCCAGCACATCGTTTTTCTTTTTTATTTGCAATATTAAATAGAGAAACATCGCACCTCTCGGCGTACACATCCTCGTTATGACGTTGAAGTGAAATTGTGTTGTCCTAGGTATCGAATGTCTTCTCTCAAACTAATAAAAATACTGGTACCACAACAAGACCCGTAACTACTGCTACTTGGCCTGACTTACAGGAAACATCGGTACAATTCGACAGGCAAAATCAGAACGCTGTCAACGAACGGCCCCACACGATCTCCTCTGGTAAGATGATTGTTGAAAAAGACTCGTGTTTATTAAAAGATAGAATGATTAATTGTATGTTAACGCGACGCCACTTGTTGTTGTAGCTTATGAGAAAGGCCATCAAAGACCAGCACTCAGTGTCTACACATTCCAAGCTCCGGATAATAGTGGCTGTTGTCATAGTCAACCCGCTTCTCCAGTTTCTTCTTCCTCGTCATGTTCTTCCTCCAATCAACAAGCGTCCAGAGTACAATTGCGTAGAAATAATGGTAGTAATCGTCCTCCTATACCGAACAGATGTTCCAGTCTAGAACGTCCGTCGGTTCCGGTTAAAAATGAACCTCCTGGAAGTCCTCGAGGAAAACCGAAATTACCGTTGCCAGCGCATTTAGCCAAAGGTATACATCATTCTTTTATCAATCGTTTATATATTCGTGGAAATTGATATACTGTTTCATTGATGGAACGTAGAATTGGCAACTCATCAACTTCAGCAGCCGATGTATGTTAATATGCACGAATTAGCGAGTCTGGCTGCGAGCCGCGCTCAGGAGATGCAGTTACCGTTACCACCGCCTCCTGCGTCGCTCTCGGTGCCTGGAACCGAAAAGGTACGGTCGATAACGGGGTTTTTAAGATTCCAGAGGTTCACATAAATATATTCACAGACCGAAGTTACGGAGAAAGACGGTGGGAGTCAGACATCGGAATCGAGCGTCGAATCCAGCAGCGGATATGGAAGTCAGACAACTTTACCGCATTCACATTCGCTTCATAATCAGAGCGAGAACGCTTGGAACGTACCTGGTGCTGCGTCCACTTTGACGGTTCGCAGGGGATCGATGCAGCAAGCGAACAAACCTCCACCGCCGACAAGGCGAACGTCGACTATTATAACTGCCACATTCACTACTCCTTCGTCGGGGCCCAACGATGAACGTGCTGACACTACTTGCGACGAAACAGAAAATCTTCCACCACCGCCGGCATTTCTGTTGGAAGGTTCCTCACCGACAGCCAGTCCTACTCCTCAACGGTAAGGAACAGAGTAAAATGTTCAACGTGATCAATACTTATGCAATATGTGTATTATGTCGCAGATCTATCTCTGTGTCGGAGACAGTAAGGACCCTTACAGAATTGCGACACACGCCTGCTAGCCCTTCTCTTCTGCGGAAGGCTACGGGCCAGGCACAAACGCATAATTCTTCCGCTACGCTGCCGCATAATACTGTGCTCCAAGTAACTCGATCCTCCGTAGAACGCTCTTGCGCGGCCATTCGTTCGGCTTCTCAAGAACGTAGCTCGAACACCACGCAAGTGACCACCGTTAGTACGGGTGTAAATATTCAAGGCCAAGGCCCTGGAGGCGTCGGTCAGAGCTTCATGGCGGTGCTCAGCGCGAAGTTGATCAACAGTACAGGTAACAACGCCACGAGTGGCAACAATACAAGTAGTAGCCCGAAATCAGTTAGAAAGCATTCGATCGATCAACAGTCAAGTAAGAATACTAAAACATCGTCGGGTTTTCTTGAAACGTTGAACGCCAAATTGGCGCAGCAGCAGCAAACGTTGCAAGGTAATAATACAACGAGTAGATCCGCGAGCGTCAGACGTATAATGGGCAATCGCGTGCCCATCATGGATCCCTTGCAAGTCAGGGATTCCCTGATGGATCAAATACGAAAAGGTACCTCACTGAGGAAGACGAGTGGTCCCATCAACGATCGTTCGGCACCGAAAATTTATTGAGTATTATAATACTGATGTTTGTGCAAGTTCCTCTGCAATCTTCGATGCGTTTAACTTGCTTCCGTTCGCATTGAACGTAGCGATGCATCGTCGAGTTTGAAGAATACATTTACGTGCGTCACTAGACAAGGTGGTCGTGCATCATGCGTACCTTTACGAACGTACATTCATTAATTCATAATCAGTTGGACTGACTTTGCGCTAAAGTCATATTGAATCGCAAAGTGAAGTCATTACACGAATCTATTAATACTAGGATTAGTTCGATTAAAATGATTTAGAAAAGGCAAGCTCTATATTAAATCCATCCTTAATATGTATATTTTAATGCGTGTGTTATAATATACGGATATAATATAAATGAATTCGGGTCGTGAAGATAACGTAACTTATCTTAATTGTTTAATTAGAGAGAGCCCGGTCGTATATATTACATTATATATTACATTCTTACGCGTAATTAATAATTAACGAGTATAAGATTTGAATAATATATTTATAAACTAAAATAGTATATTTATATATTATTTTAATTCCGACTAAATTAAGTTGATACTAATGCCCGATACTTGCCAGTAACACAGGGCACCTGACTGATTTAACGATACCTTAGCAACGGTTTAGTAAAGAAAAGAGATATCGAATCTGCATATATAATTTAATATAGAGCTCGTTTTTAATATATTATCGTTTCATCTAAGAATTCAGTTTTACTTCTATTACCTGTCTTTCATTTTTCACGTACGAAACGCACAAGCACAATTATCGTCATTCGCATTCTCGTGCTCCATTTCAGTATCGTGTTCCAGTACAGGTTCTAATAGTAGCATCTCTGTCAACCAATTTAATACTATTTGGTATGACAAAATTTGAACGTAAATGTGTATGAGTATTAATGCCCAGGTGGAACTTCATTTTAGAGTTGGTTTTTATATCGCCCCAATTATTCCATAGAGATCTGTCTATCTTGGATTATCCGATACGTCAGTCTATAATAATATTGTGTCGCACGGATTCAGTATTACTATATATTATTAGCGTCTCTTCTTTTTGTTCAAGAAAGATCCGTAAATCGAAATGTTTTACATCGATTTAGGATACATCGCGTGTTTTAGATTACATCATTTCTCTTTTTATACTGATTAATCTATAGTCTTTATTTTTTCAGTGTAAGAACGTATCCATACATTACCGTTTTGCATATTGATAATACATATCAGAGTTTTCGTATCACTGTGTTTTTCGACATTAGATTAAGCGTTGTACGATACTGTTTTATAATGTAGGCGAGCTAGGGGAGGAGGGTATTGTGCATTTATTAATTGCTCGAGCATCTACTGCCAATGAAAAAGAGCCAACGTTTCGTTCTGCCTGGGCAATACTGTTCCCGATATAGGTGAATATTAAACGTAAATGTGTATCTCAGATCGGTGGGAAAACACAAGTTAGATTTTTGACGAACGTACATCTTAATAATTACATCTCGAATAATTGCAAATTACGATCGCGATGTAACAGAATACTACTATCGACCGCAGTTTTATCCCATTCCTTTGAACAGATCGTTGTGCATAGGATTCTTAAGATATCCGCCGCGTGCGAACAGAATCCAACAAATGTCGATTTCAATGAATATCTTAATAATAATTTATGAAACGACGCCGACTGAACTGAAAACGCTACTGCCAATTTACAGACGTTCAACTAACGTTCCTTTCATTCCTGGCGCATTTTCTTTTAGTGTGATTAAAGTCTAATAGCAGTTTATTTACTTTGAGCAAGCATTTTACCGTTTATAGGCGTGGTTAAAAATAGATGACATACTTGCAGTGATAACACGATTTGATATTTAATGCTGAAAAGAACAATACAGACTTCTCATAGTATATTAACGCAAATAAAAGATTATGATTATTATAGTAGATTCTGCTGAAACGTGTTTCAACTCGATCAGCATTAAATGACAAACGCTCTTAGTATGATAATAACTAATTAAAAAAAAAGCCGTAATGAGATAATAGATAATCGTAAAATCTGCTGTAATAAAATATTTAATATGTAGCAAAAGTTCAAGAGATGATTGTTAATTTGTAATAATTATTTCAGTAGCAGACCAGATGCAAAGATAATAAATAAAAGTGTAACAAAAACCGATAATTCGCTTTTCTGCGTGTTCACATGTCGATATATAAATATAAAAAATGCATATATATATTTATGACAAGTAACTTATCAATTTATTGTATCGAGAACTTTATTTACAGTTTGATAGAAAAAGGAAGCTTGTCGTTCCCTGGATACTAATTGCAATAATACACGCCTCTGCGCGCGAGCTACGCGTCAGCTTATCCCATGGTTATTTATACATATATAAACTGGTTAACATACTTGTAGATAAAAAAAAAGAGAACAAGGAACTAAGGAAGATTTCTGTATAAATATACTCTGCGCGAAGGAAATAGTATTATACCCTCGGAATCAAAAATTTGTCATTTGGAATATTGGAGCGTTGATAAATTCAACCGTAAACCAAGGAATCCTTCTCGTTCGTGCACGGGATGTTCTCCTCGTTGAAGCACGAGGTTCGCGCCTCTGCCAGTTTGCAAGGCATACCACTTACCAACGGTAAACCGTATATATGAAACGAATCGTCGAGCGTCTGCTTGTGATCCCCGGATGAGAGAAAGTCGTTGTTCTTGTTCATGATCAACGCGAAACTTCCAGCTGTAAGATGATATTTTTTTATACCGAGAATACGTATTGTAAAACGGTGTCGTATCGTGTTTACTGTTTATCGAGAGGGTGGTTCAACGTGACTCTCCGCCACGGTATGGGAATTAACAAAAGAAATAACGTACGATCGTCTAGCGGTGGACAGGAGCAATTCGGGCTTAGGGTGAACTCGATCTTGCCGTAAAGACGTTGAACCTGGCGGGCGGCGTGCAGATCCAGCAACAGTCTCGCTTTGCGCAATCGTCTGATCGCTACTTTGGCCGCGCTACTTGCCGAGCAATAAACGTTCCTGATGTCAGACGGTAATTTGTCCATGCATACCGGACAGTGTTGTATCACGGCTCCCGTTGGCGCTGAAAAGGATTAATCATGTGTAACGTGAACGAAACAATAATTGTACGTGTAACTGTTGTAGATTGTAAAATACATTCGCTTACACGGAACGTTCGTCTCGGTCACCATCGTGGTGTTTTTTATTTCAATCTCCGGCTCCACCTACAACGAACCATATGTCTTTCATGCTCCCCTTCTTCGTTTTATCTTTTATAATTAAATTACCACCGGAGGCTCCTCGTCCTCTGGCTGTACGAGCGGCACAGTCTCATCCTCGATCGTGTACGCCGTCGTGAAATCGGCCAATCCGTTGGTGGTAGTAGTCGTTTCTGTCTTATAATCGTCATTCGGATTTATGTACACCCACACCGGCCCCTCGATCCCATCGGGAGTTTCCAGTTCCTGATCGGTGATCACGAAACCGTTAGTCGATTGCAGAGAATTTGATATTTTAATCGACGAGGACTCCGACTCATCTGTAGCTTCCAACAGCATTTTCTCATTCGTTACTTGTTTATCGATCGGCTCGGCGCTGCTACAAATTGAAGCGATTTTGTAATTCTGAAAGCATTCATTGTTATCACATATCAAATTATTTATAACGATAACTGAATGATATCCGAAAACTTACAGTGGACACGGTGAGCTCTTGTTGATAATAATCGTAAAGCTTTACGTTCGCTGGTTCTAAACGATCGACGAAATATTCTTGTATTATGTTAAACGAAATGCAAGTGCTTTGGCCGGTCAGTTTGTCAAAGTAAATGGTTACGACATCGTGGTCCACTTCGAATCGCTTCACCTCTGTAACGCATCAGCTTCAATTAGTATAAAATAGCTAGGGAAAGATTTTCTTATTTTATCGTCAGTTTACTTGAGGATGGATCTAACAAGGCGTTCAGAGTCGCTCGGTCGGGCATGTAGCCGCTGATCATGTTAACTTCCAGCAAGGCCATGTTGCTCTCCCCGTCTGACATCGTGTATCGAGCACAGATAGTAATTTGTTGTAACAAACACTCGATTTCGTATTTAAAAGGGCGGATTCCAACCGAAAGATCAAATACTTGGGAATGATCGATGTGCGGAACATTGTATTTAATATTGCTCTGGAATGATCGTCGAGATTGGTAATTATACATAATTCTCTAGATGATCTTTATACCTGTATCAGAACACAGCCTTCGCCCTGAGTAAATATTTCGACGGTCGTCGGTAGAACGGGCAAACGGATTTGCGTGAGGACCATGCGATTATCGCTGTTCAGTTTGTACGCGTATTCCACTTCTTTAGCGGTGATCAGTACCGACAATATGTTAGAAGATTGCACAGCGATAGCGTATTTCGTGAGAGCTTCGAGACCAACGACCGTGTCTTGGGTAGAACTGAATCCACCCTCGGCGTTCCTCTGTTTCGATAACCAGCGAACAGCCTTGAAAGCAACTATCATATTCTCCTCGCCGCCTAATTTGACCAGGATCAGAATCGCGTACGCCGTCATCTCGATGCTCAAACTTCTCGAGGGTTTAGTTTTGTCCTCCCACCAGAGCAGATTCTACAACATAAAAAGATTTCGGGATATCGTGCTATGCTCATTATTTGATCATTTCTCCTATAGAATTCATACATTTTGACTCGTAGCGAGATTTATTAGAGATCTCATGCTGGAATTTGCGTTCGGGTGTTCCAGTAGCGTTAACGCGTACGTGGCGAGAATCTCGGTGTACAGGCCAGCATTGTTGCTAGCTATTCCTTTCCCAAGACAGTTGAGAGCATTCTTAGTAAGGGACGGTGGCAAGGGAACACCGGATTCCACCAGAGCAATTAAGATGTATGCTGTTAATGCTGGCAACGAACCCTCGTACTCGTGTAGGCCACCCTACAGTTAGAACGAGATACAACAATTTATATATACATTCGATAAAACGTAATATACCTTTATTTGTTTGCGAAAGACGTTGCCTATTGCCTCGAAGCAACCGGTTTTTAACTGTTTCTGTTTGATCCATTCGACGGATAGTCTGAGTTCGCGTTCTTCAATGTGAATCAAACTTTGTGCTTGAGCGAACGACTTTAAGACGAATGCTGTCAGCCATATAGAACTCTGACTGGACGAAAACGCAGAGTACGAGCCATCCGCGAGTCTATAATTCAGTTCCCTCTGATATCCTAAATCAAATAAAAACGAAAAGATTTCTTTTATTCCTGTAAACATTACTGTGTGCATTTCATCTTTTTAATTTCGTCGCATAATTCAATTTCTCATAAGCTGAGAACTTGATGGACAATACCTTTCTCCATGTTTCCAATGGCTTTCGCTCGGAGCACGTGATTATCGACTTTGATCGCGTCCAAATACTTGATCACGTGTATGTTTGGAACAAACAATATCATGTTCTGTTCACCGCAGCCTTTCGGTAGCTCCACGAGTTTGTCCAAATTTTCCAACGCCGGACCCAATATATCTCCTATCAGATTTAAATACGCTCTCCCGCTGTCCGGTATCACGTCCTCGGGCAACGTCAATTCCCAAACGAACGCGGAGTCATCGGCGAAATCCTTTGGACAGACGAGCGACGATTCCGTTTTCTCCACGGGGAAACCCTCCGGTAGAATCAAGATCGGTTTCACGATTATATCCCTTAAAAATCAATCGAACGTTTTCGTATATTTTATTATAACATTGCGATCTTTTATTGGCACAATTTTATTTACCGAGTATATAACAAGGTTTCCGGACCACATGGTTCGGAGTAGCTCTCGTCTATAGAAGCTGAAACCGTTATGTTAACTTCACCGAGTATTCGTGGTCTGAGTACAAACTCGTGAACGATACTGTCCCTTGGTTTCACACAGAACGAGACGTTCGGATCCGACAAATGCAAATCGATCCCGGCTATTTCGTCCAACTTAATTTTTACCTGCATTTGAAATTCCGTTCTCGTACATGCGCTTACAGTTCGCGGTATAATTTTTTTTAGCTTATATATTTTTAATCGACATACTTACGGGTAAGCTGTGGTTCATATAGTTGAAGAGGGAGGCTTTCAGCCGCATCATTTCACCGCGTTTCACGCTGTAAGGTAAGCGGTAGTCCAGGAAAAACACTTGGAACGCTGTTATAGTGGTCGGGGGTGCTATTCCCAGACCGTGGACAGGCGAGATGCACGTCGTATACCCGACCCAATCCGTGATAGTGTCCGGTAGAGTACAATCTATCGTTGCTTTACCTTCCTTTCTATGAAAACGAATTTATTCAATATTTAATTAAACATTTGCTCGAGCCAGAGATTCGATATTATATTTCTGCGATTATTCGAATAAATAATTGTACCCAGTGGGCGTGAGTGTCCACAACCAGGTTTCGGGAAAGTAAGATCTAAGCTTAGCCGTTTGATCCAGAAGCTGGTCGTTATACGCGACTCCAATCGCAGCTGCAGCGACCGCGGAATCTATCATCGGGATATCTATCGTTAGGAAAATAAAAAGATATTTAATATTCTGTGCGAGTTTGTTGAAGATTACACATTAGTTTGTTGATAAAAAGTGACCGGAGAAATCGGGCAATTCAGAATTGAGCTCAACCGTATGTTGGATCCCACCGCGTTTCGGCGGACACGGCCGTGTCACCAATGTTAAATCGCTCATCGCGATCACTCCGAAGTCCTACGAAAAATTGAACTCTATACAAAAAAAAATCTATAAAGAATACGGTTTCTCTTGTTCAATTATAAATCTTACGTTGAAGGCTTGCATGGCGTCCACGTAATTGATACTCCTGTCGTACGATATTGCCTTTTTCCGTCTGCGCGATGGCAAGTCAGTGCCGTTTCTTTCTAGCGACATCGTATCAAACAAATTTTTAAGTTAAATCGTAAGAATTGATCGTTATTTTATTTCGTTAAAAATTGTCTTATACGAATTTAATTGATTTACTTTGTACTTATTTGAAACATACGTTTGCAATCACGCCACGAGTCCATGTAAGAGGAAGGCTTCGGGCTCGGATGGTATTTTCTGAGCTGATGGAACGTGCCCGTAGCGTTGATCAGATTCGATTGCGATTTACCCAAGAATATCGTCGACTTATCTACCACAGAGATTCCGCAAAGGGACCACGGAGCAGCTTCAACGTGATATTGAGTTTTCGATCCAGGTGTTTGTACGTCGGTATGCCAAGCGGTTTTCACTTTATTCTCGAAACAGTGACCGACCTCAATCGTATAAGTGGTCGCCACAATCTCACCATCGGATTTCACATAATAAAGTAACAATTCCGATACTGGAGCCATGCTTGGCGTCACTTTAACGCTCAAAGGAAATCTGACAACAAAGTAGACAATAATAATTATACATATAATCATTTTAAAAATATGCACGAAGATTAATTACCTGTGCACCATGGGATATACGTCAGTTTTGTTAGTCGATTCAACGGTATCCAGTAGATTGCGAAATTCCGAGTAATTTAAAATCGTATCGTGAGTCGGCTTATGTTTCACGTGGCCGTAAATTAAAATACTACTCTTCGAGTTGATCGAATAGTGGAAAGAAATGAAATCGGTCATGTTAGGAGGTACCGTGTACATGACATTGAAGGAATACTTCTCGCCGCATACGATCGGTTGATTTCCTCTAGCCACCGTTAAGTAACTATCCGACGGTGAATACCAGGGATTCACATAGGCGGTCGCCGATGGTTGATTCATTAAGACCTACGAGAAAACGTGTACGCCAGATTGCAAAACTTGTAATTCCTTTATGTCTCGATCAACATGTATTATTAATGTTACCTACTCTCCAACGTTGCTCCGTATAATATTTTGTTGGATAATCAATGGCGGTGGCGACGAAAGTTAACAGATCTATATTTTTGTCATCCTGCGGTGGTACGATGAAATCGACGAAGCCATCGGTGGAAGACATAAAGTCACGGCATTCGATCGCCTTCAACTTAATCTCTCCAAGTACTTTCATGCAAACCTGAATCTTTATGTTCGGCATGGGCGTGTTGTCATGTTGCAAAACTCGTAGCTGTTAAGCGAACACAAAGTGTTTATCAAAGACCTTAGCGATTTTTTAAATAAAGTCATTTACTTTTCCGTGATAAGGCAAGCCTAGTTTAAAGTATTTCGGCGTATAATTCTCGAATTCCAACTTGAGAGCCTCGTGCATCACCACTGTCCGACTAATCGTAGTTTCTACTACGCCGGTACCGGCTTCCGTGAACTCTGCTACGAGAACGACGTTGTTCGGATCCGCTTGCCAGTGGGCCAATCCCAAGACCGTCCCAGAAAGAACAAAGTCGGTGCAACCATCCGGTTTGTCAAACTAAAATTATACATATCGTAATTCAGGTAAGTGCACACTTTTGCGTCTCGTTAAATGACCTAAACAAAGATCGTACTTCCGTTTCGTAACGTATTGCCGGGAGATGCGGCTTTCTTTCCCAGCTCGGAGTTTGCGGGGTCAATTTCAGTAATAAAGTACCTTTCACGGGTTTACCGTAAGTGTACCTGTTTAAAAGAACGAAGGTATAAGAACGTATAAAACATGATGTCGCGATTATGTTACCTGACACAGATGTTCCAAGTCATGTCTTGCGCGTCCATCAGAATATATTCCGGCGAATTGATCGTTATTTGAAATCGTGGAAGAACGTATTTGTCCACTTCAAATTTGGTTGTATGAATCAACCCGGGGACCGCTGCTATTTTTTCTACTTTTATGTTCCAAGTCCCCTGCATACGTAACATTTGTTTAAGTTCGCCTAAATATATCTTTTAATATAACGTAATTTATTAATTTTACCGAGCTGGGTTCTGGAGAAAGTGGAAATTTCAATTGTACCAATCCGTTCTCTGTATTAACGTTCCTCCATTCCGCGACCCTCACTTCCGACGGATTTTCAATCCATACCTTCGGGATCTTTGGAAGTAACAACGAACATAATTAATCCTCCGACGTAATAGATAAATTTTGTCGTCTTACCGGTTCCTTCCAAGGCTTCAAATTGTGTCTGAGCATGAGAATTCTGATGTTCACATCCTGGCCGGGCTTGTAAATTACTTTATCAGTTTCGACGAACGTCATCACGGAATCGTGCACGATCACAACTTCTTTTTCTTCTTCGACCACGTAAGAAGGGTACTTGTCGAATTTGATTTTTAATCGAAGGAAGCCTCGAAAATACGGCGTCCACGGTATCTCCAACGGCATGCATATCTCTACGCCTTTAAAAAGTGGCAATTAACGTGATTGCTATTGATTACCCAGGGCTATCATTATATTAAACGGCATTCACGCAGAAGAATGCCCTTAATCGTTAAATTGCTACACGCACCGAGAAGTTAATCTAATTAAAAAGCACGCCGATTTATCTAATTGTTCCCACAGTTAAATATCCATTATTTTCTGAATACTTTTGATTAATCCCATTAGATCAATTCGATCGACGAACATGATTTTTGGCAAAACCGATGTATTTGTTCATTCGACTGAATGATCAATGTTCACTCTATGTAATATAATAATTATATGATAAAGGGTTTCCCATGTTATTCCAACGATTGCTTATTTCCTTTCCAGGAGGGAATTGGCCAATTTAGTTCCCCCGCAGGAAGTAACGACAATTTCAATTTACGATTTGTTTAGGCCAGGACTACCAGACCGGTTTATACGCCGCATGTTGCACGCCGCCTTCTCTTCATCGAAGTCTGCACGGACGTGAGAAAAAGAAGCAGTAGTCCTGGCGCAAACAAAATTCGTCGCTGCCGGATTGAACGCGAAAGAACACACTGTAAAACGCGATGATCGAAATAGTTTTGAAACAGTTACTTCAAGAGATGCTTGAATCAAGCGTTTCTAAGTCTGTTTTATTGAACGAAATTGCACTCGTGTTTTACTTGCAAGCTTATCGAAATGATAGCAGACACATGTACGTTACAGACGATACGATGAGCCAGGGGTCTACGTTCGACGAATGAATCAGCAAAATATTCACGGATCGCGTCTTATTAATAAGATTAATAACGACTTTCGAATTCTTCGTACAAGTTTTCCTATCTCGCTTGGTTTATTTTACTTTCATTACATTTCTGTAATTACCTACTTGTGTTTACGAGGATGTTAGTGCTAGCTATTAATTCCTTGTCCCAGGAATTCAACAGTTGTAACGTAACGTAAGCCGGAGGCTTTAAATTGTGCAAAGAAAGGCACCCGCTGACCGTCTCGCCGGCTAACAGGTTTCTCGGAGCCGTGAACAAGTACCCCCTAAAAGCAAAATATAATTCTACACTCGCCGACTTCCTCGCATCCTCGCGCTTCTTTCTAACATCTGCGCTTTGCATCCGGTTGAAAAATGTACACTTTGTAAAGTTTCTATTACCGATTCGTAACCGATTTAGATCCATGCGAGAGTCCCAGTGAATAAATAAGGATGACTAACAAGGTCACTAATTTGTCCATTTTTAACAGAATAAATAATCGCACTTTTTCACAAAGATCTATATTCGATGAATCACGTTTACGAGCATGCTTGAATTGTTTCGCCGCTATAAAGAGAAGCGTGTACGCGTAGCTGCGCGCAGACTGAAGAAACGATATTCGTTCGGACCCTCTTATTAATCCCCTGCATTTGTAAGGAGAAGGGTTAAACGTCCCGCTGATAGCGATTAGAACGCGAGACACATTCGATTTTCTCCTATTTCGCTTTATCAAGTTTAACGCAAATGTATCCGAACTTTTTATTCACTGATTATCTATCTTTGTAAATAAATTATTCTGTGCATACGTTGTTCTTTATATGTCTATGATGAAATGATTCAATGTTTGTAATCTTCTACTCGGTGACCCCGTGTTATCATGCAGCTTACTAACATCTAAATATTCTCATATTACTAACTTTCTATTTTCTTATCATTACTGCAGAATGCAAAATGGAAGCGAACTTTTGCTCTTTTTAATTTTCTAATTGTTCAGTATTTAAGTACGACCGATGATATATGGCACGGAACTAATGGATCTTAAAGCTCCGCAGAAATAGAATTAATTAAATAAATGGGATTAAATATTTGTCGAGAGTTTATAAAATAATTCTTGATATACTTGAGGATTTTCAAAATACGATCTATCGCGCTCTCCCTCCCATTGCATTCAGCTCGTCCGAAAGTCAGCTGTGCATCACGAATGGCATTGGCACTGCGCATTGTGTTTGCGTTATTAGTATCACGGGAAGACGTATAATTCAGTTACTCGTGTAAGAATTAAAGTAACGCCTCATGGAACGATTTTGTCTCGAATCTTGAATCCTCCACAGCTTCGTAATATGCGTAACACATAAGGATATATAGTGTACGAATTATTGTTATTAAGTAAGGTTACCTACCTGTAAAGGATCTCGAAGCTAGATTACGAATTGTGAAAATGTCATTTTTACGGGGGTCGACGAATTTCGTTTGGTGCACGACTAGCGTTCTCGGCAAGGGTGCCACCGGTGCGGTTTTCCAAGGGGTGAATAAGAACAACGGGGAACCCGTTGCCGTGAAGACATTCAACCAGCTGAGTCATCTGCGTCCGCACGACGTGCGGATGCGGGAATTCGAAGTCCTCAAGAAGGTAAATCATGAGAACATCGTTCAGCTGCTGGCGATCGAGGAAGAGCAAGACGGTCGTGGCACGGTGATTGTCATGGAGCTGTGCACCGGAGGCAGCCTCTTCAACATCCTCGACGACCCGGAGAACACTTACGGATTAGCCGAAAGCGAGTTCTTGCTAGTTTTAGAACATTTAACTGCTGGGATGAAGCATTTGCGGGATAACAATTTGGTACATCGAGATTTGAAACCAGGTAAGACGAGAAGAAAGAGCAAACTTGAATGAAGTATTGAATACATTTTTCTATTAGGCAATATAATGAAGTTCATTGCTGATGATGGTAGCACGATTTACAAGCTCACCGACTTTGGTGCTGCCAGAGAATTACAAGAGGATCAACAGTTTGTGTCTTTATACGGCACAGAAGAATACTTGCACCCGGACATATACGAGCGAGCAGTTATGCGTAAACCTGTTGGTAAAACGTTCGGAGCAACTGTGGATCTATGGTCCATAGGTGTGACTTTGTATCACGTGGCTACGGGAAATTTACCGTTCAGACCTTTCGGTGGTCGTAGGAATAAAGAAACAATGTTCTATATCATCACGAAAAAGGCCTCCGGTGTTATATCCGGTGTACAGACTTCCGATAATGGGCCGATCGAATGGAGCAAAGAATTACCGCAGAACTGCCAGCTGAGCGTCGGTCTGAAAAAGATCGTTACTCCTTTACTGGCCGGTTTACTTGAAGTCGATCCTCAGAAGATATGGAGCTTCGACCGGTTTTTCACAGAAGTGACGGACATGCTTTGCAGAAAGCGTGTTCATATATTTAATATACACAAGGGCAGTCTGATCAAAGTTTTCTTACACCCCGAAGAGAAACTGACTGCGCTTCAAGTGCACATACAAGATCAAACGGATATCGCGCCCCATGCACAAATACTTCTATGCGGAGATACATTTTTAACTAACGTCGTCGAAGAATCGACCCCTGGGAAGGGTTATCCGAATACAGACGAGACCAAGCCACTGATGTTGTTCTCCAAGGAGAACAATAACGTTGATAGACCTGTGGATTCGGAATTAACGGAGACTAAATTCCCAGTATTCGCGAGCATCATCTCCGTCGAGAATGACGCTAGTCAAGCAAAAATAGCTTGTTCCGTCGGCTACGTCTGTAAAAGGAGAATTGACAAATTAGTGGTGTGTACCAAGTTATCGCAGGACGCGGTGGAGGCTTTCAGTAGGCTCGTCTCGGCGGAGCTTGCGAGACTGTTGGAAAAATGTGAGCACTTGAAGGAATTGACGAAGGCTGTGGAGGACACGGCTGCGGCAGTGGAAAGAAGCGAGAATCTCGCCTGGCAAGTTTCTAGGAAGTTTGCGAGTCAGAGTGCTTTAGAGATGAAGAATTGGAAGAAAGACTTGGAATTGAAAAGCAAAGAGTTTACGGTCGAATTAGTTCCTGCAGTGGTGCAGCTTCATCAAAGGTATTTGTTCTGATGCACGTTTAATTCGTTTGAATAAGGACGTTTCAATCTGCTTAGGTATGTGAAAGAGGGAAGTTTACGCGGAGGATGGGACAGTATCATTCACGGATTATGGTGTCCATGCGCGAATAAATCAAGCCAAAAAGCTGCGATTCTAGTTGATCGTTTACGAGACGGCTGGCAGCATTTACTGAGAGACAGGGCTACTCGTAATCTTACGTACAACGACGAACAATTTCATATTTTGGAACGAATGAAGGTACTTGGCGATTAGAGACCAAATGTGGTGTATTACATTTCTAATGTCTTTACGTTTATCTGTAGGTGACGTCCACGGGTCAAAGAATTAAAGCTCTTCTTGAAACGTTTTGCGTACCTGCTACAAGGAGTCGGTGGGAGTGCGTTGCCGATTGGTATAAAATGGCCCAAACAGTTTTCTTGCAAACTCAAATCTTGGACAAGGACGTAGAGAATTATGTACGCGTGTTAGAGACGTACTCGTATCGTTTGTCTCAAGAGAGTAAAGAACGTTACGAGAACTTCTTGCATTTAGTGGATAGATTCCCGGAGAAAATAAAAACTACCGAGAGGACAAATTTACCTGCCCAAGAAAGTACAAAGAAATGGAAAAATATTTGTGTTGTGCAGGAACAAATTGCAATGATTCTGTATGCGAACGGTGCGCTGATAGATCAACTCGACCGTTTATCAACGGTTGACAGTTTGCCCGATACGGACGATTCCGAATACACGTCACTTTAGCAAGAGCGTGATTAGTTTCTGTTATATATTTGACGAGACTAAGACTGACAGTAATATTTCAAACTTTTATTCGTAATATTTCGTTTAAATAAGAAATGTATCTAAAACAGTTGTATATAAAAGAATGTACATTCACATTTCTTCTATGAAGAAGATAGATGAGCTTTAATACATAACGGTTAGTAATTTACTTATCATTCGTATATACAAACCTGACAGAAAAAATAATTTACTTTTTTGCACGAGGAAATAAGATATTAAATATACGATTTCTTTTTTATAAGTACGTTTGTATAGTAAAAAGGTTTGAGAGCATGTGTGTGTGCATATATATGTATA
>NW_017177008.1:540259-567823 GCF_001652005.2 Ceratina calcarata
ATATTATAAAATGTTATCTACATATCCCCGTGATTTGCATTCTTCTCTGTTAAATTTATTAATCTTTGCTTACGTTTCTGTTCTTTGTGCTGTTCTTGAATAGAGTGGAAATGTTTTAACAATTCTGAAAAGTCAAACGTGTCTTGAAACTTCTTGGGTTTCGCGATTGATACTGTTTTCGGTATCGACTTCGTCGTCGGTGGAATCGCCGCTAAACGTCTTTGCAAAGTCGAATAAGCCTCGCTTTGAGGAAGAATCATCAGTAAACCGTACAACGCATACACCAAGGCATCATTCTCCTCCCTCTCTAGAAGTTGTAATCTCAAATCTAAAATACATTACGTCTTAACAAATAATTTTCATACGCCGAGGATTCGATATACCTACAGGTAAATATCGGTGACTCGATCAACTGCACCAATTTGTCTATTTCTGTCAAGAACTCCACGGTCACTTCGATATTTTCACTGTGTTTAAGTCAAGTAATATAAAATCACCTAATTCGAAATAATTCATGTAATAAATATACAGCGTAATAAAGGATACAACGATCGAATAATATTGCAAGCGTGTCCATAGTGCTGCGACAAAAGACATAACGCTACAGTCGCGACAGGATTGTGGCACCAGGAAATGTACAAACATTTGAACAGTTCGCAGCTTTCCTATAATGGCAAAATAGAAATCGAAAATTAAGCGTACACATGAAACGTAAAAGAATGCTCACCAAGGAATCCAAATCTTTCAGTTTATTTCGTAAATCGAATAATTCCGAGCTCGTCAACAGTATAACGTTTAAAGTTTGTATCATCGTACACGCGAAACTTAAATTCGGTTCCTCCAACAATATCTTCGCTAACGTTTTGTAGATATCTTCGGCACTTAACAGAATGCACAGCTCTCTAATGATAAATGTTCCTCTTTCTTCCAGCAAATGTCTGTCTGTCGAGAATATTCTCAATAAGCTGACAATGAATTTTGTGAAGTACTTGTTCTGGGTTTCTGCGTTCGAATCGGTGACAGCTGCTTCGGGTGATTTCGAACTGATTATCTCAGCCATTACGACCAGTGTTTGTTGCACCACCTCATCTGAATTGTCGCTTAGCGACTTCATTAAAATCGGGAACAAACTTTCGATATGATTAAACATCTTGTGTGGAATGTTTAGAAACAAATGATGAATCCATTTTAAAACGGCTACTTTCGTTTGAACCGACATGCACATCAAATGCTTTATTAATACTTCGACGACACTAGATAAATCTAAACTCTCGGCTAAGGAACAATTCTGACTAGAGTCTGAAAAAGAATCAGTTCGTCATTATTTTAAATACCTCGTAATATTATATCTATTTTACCTTTCTGATTTTGAGTATCAGCATCGCTGATATTATTTACAACTTGCGTGTTCTCCATAGTTACTAATTTCATCAAATTCGCGTTCACTTGCGTCGCGGTTTCTTTAATACTTCTTCTGGTATCCCCGTCGTATGCTAGACAAGGTAACACTGCTACAAAAATCCCAGACATATATGGGAGCATGAGGGGACCTGACAAATTTACAAATTCCTTGATCCACGTGATCGCTGTCAACTGCAACAGTTCGTCTGTACTCTGTGCGTGCGTAATTAAAATATTTATCATCCCGGGAAAATCTACTCTCCCGGGATTCGCCTTTATACTCCGTAAAAATTCGCCAAGAACTGTATCTGTAACTTTCTTAATTTCTGGTGTCGGATCCTCTAATATTCTAAATAAACCATCAAGAATTTCAGGTAGAAATATAATAAAATCCATGTTAGGGACAGCATCTAAGACAGATACCCATGCTATTACAAACTGCCTACCAAACGGATTTTTGGTATAAATACGTTCCCGTAATAAAGGCATGAATCCGACTAAATCGAACAAACCGCTTTCTGTGACAATATCCTGGAACGAGACAATAACAATCATCGGTAGACTGCATAATCTGATGTACGTACAGATTTGCTACCTTCATCAATCTGTCCAATAGTTCGGTAGCATTTTTCACGCTCTGTTCCGAGTCGCAAGCTAATTTACTAAGTGCTGCAAAGATATCTGTGAACTGTGGCAGTACAGCACCTCTGGCTACCTTGACTACGTTGTACAAACTCTCGCAAGCGTAATATCTGACACGCAAATCGGAATCACAGAAACAAGCTAGGATAGGACGAATCAAGTCTTCTATGTATTGGCCAGTGTCTTTTCCCAGGCCCACTGCGATCGCAGCCAAGCCTATCAAACCACCTTTCCGTGTATGCGGATTCTGGGATGTAGCAAGATCCTGACCCAATACCTTTAACAATCGCTTGATTTGTATGGTATTGTTATGCGCAGCAAATTCCTTCACCATCCTGAAATAAAGTACAGATAATAAATAATGGCTATAAGAAATATCTCATATAGACAAGAGAGGAATACAAGCAAACAGAATGCATGATCGTACTTTTCGATTTCCAGAGCAGCCGCTTTTCGTTTTTCGTAGAGCTTGTCATTGAGAGAACGTACGCAGGCTGCGCTGAGAGGCGCATAATCTCTCTCGGACATCATTTCTCAATACGAAATTTTAATTTATAATATTATACATTAAAGTTATTTAACGGGACGACAATCTCACTCCAACCTCTAACTACCGTGACATGTCATCGCTTTCGGTCTTCGGTCCCGTCTGTCCATAGACATGTAAGAATAGACCGCGCAACGCGTTAGTCGTGGACGGGTCTGTATTATAAGTGGAGCGACAGAAGAAAAAAAAAAGATTGACAATCTATACGCGTAAATAATGCGTTTGTTTGTTCTTTCAATTAGAGGATGGTAATTTCCTCTCAATGATTAGAGATTTAGAGCATAGTTGCCAGCAAACGGTCCTACCTACCCCTTCCACTAGCAAATTAGCTCGATTCCTCTCTGGCGGCGAGAATAGCGTACCGCACGGCGTGACGTTCCCCCTCCAGAGGCTCGCCAGAGAATCGCGCCAAATTGCTGATGGAAGGTATAGGTAAGGCTTTTTGCTGGCAATTATGATTTAAAATTGAAGTTTTTGCAATGATTTTGTAAAGTTTTGTAGTGTTGTGAGTTACGAATATGTTGCATCGTAACACCGAATCGAATATGACGCCTCAGCGATGTGCGAAGCCGGTAAGGATCGGTTCTGTTGCGGATAGCGCGGGTCTACTTCATTTGTGACCAGGTAACGATTTATTCATTTTTGCGATACATAAGTAAGGTCTTAGGTTCATTTTGGATAAGGGGACTGTACAAAATAAATTCGATCTTTATTATGTAGTACGATTTTCTTATACAAACAACGTATTATACATTATGTTTAAACACAGATGAGGGAATGATGATCGCTAATGGCAGAAATAGAGATACTATTTTACAAACAGTAAACGTGATGATATCGATCGTTAATCGTTAATATGGCTAAAACTTAAATCTACACGACGTACAAAACATTATTTACAGGCGTTCCAAGGTACATGCTTCACGTAGAGTAATATGGTTCAGCACATTAAAGCTGATCTGAGCCACTGAAAACATAATTAACAAAATAATTATAATAGAGTCCAATTTTTTGATAAGACAAATGACGTACCTCGGTTAAACTTAATTTTATCGTTCCGTTTTGCAAAGGGTCTTTACTTTCGAATATTCCTGGAAAATGAAATTAAGTATTAGTAACATGAAATCGCAATTGTACTGGACCGGAGAACCTTGGATTTAAGTCTTACCGAAAGCGTCGCTTAAATGTAATATTGCCGAAACGAAGTCGCCAAATCTGAGAGTTCCATCCTTTCTCATGTATCGAAGAATTAAAATCGAGAGCACATCCGTATTTAGTTGGAATCCTGATAAATACATTTTATACATGAACGACATATTGATAAAATTTGCATTGTCTGATCACACACTTCGTATCTCACGTATTCTCCTGGTTTATTACTCACCAACTTCCAACAACGCGTCCCGCAGTCGTTCCGCTTTAAGTATCCCAGTCTTCTCTTTCGTGTGATTTTTAAATGCAGCCTGCCAGTACTTTAAGCTGCACATCAGATCCTTGAAATCGTTGAATTTTAATCGGCCGCTTCCGGAACTCTGTGTTAAAACCGATTTAAGGAAAACAAGAAAATCTCGTATACGACGATTAAAACCATTAATGCGAAGGATACGTCCATTGTGAGCACTACTTGTCGACATACTTCCATACATGCACAGCTTTTTATGTAATCTGTAAACGGAATGGAATCGTATTAGAAACGATTATTAAATCACAATTTATAAAACTTTACCGTTCGGCAAGCAAGCCTCAAGGAGCTCTTGCAATTCGAAAGCGTTCACCGTTCTATGTTCATCCGCGAGTTGTAAGAATACGGCTTCGTACTGCGAAAAACCTTTCCCTTCCAGAGGCGGCGCTTTGATAATTGCCGACTTTACCAACGACGGCGGTGTATCCAGAAGTCTAATAGAAATTCGTTTCGTAAGTTTTAGTCACATTGACGATTAACAATCATCATAATTATTTCCGAGAACCGTATTTTGTTAAGAGTAAAGATCTTCGTTACTTACTTGAGCTTTAGAGGCTTACTACTGTAAACTCTCAATGTAAAACTCGTTTCTTGCGTAGGCTCAAAAGTAGTAGGTACCAGTAAATAGCCACCCTGATCTAATTGACATCTGTGACTGACCTGACGACTGTTTGTGTATTGCGAATTTACTAAAGACTTGTTCTTCTTAAAAAATTGCTTGTTTATCGACTCCGTGCTGCTTTTCGGTAAAGTGTACGCCGTGAAACCTATGACCTTCATATAATAGAAGATTTTCAATCATTAATACATTCCTCGATTATGTAGAACCGGACGAAAGTTCCATTTAAAGTCTCTCACTTTTATTTCCATGATCGAATGCTGATACAGCGAAACGATCACTTCTTCCATTTCGCTCAGAATCAAATGTAATTGCGGATTAATGTGGAAAGTTTCTGCAAGACAGATGATTTATCGTAATTCTAATGAGCAGTCACGTTACGCATTACCGGATTTCCGTTGTAAAACGATCATTATTGGAATGAACCATTAACGAACCTTCATTGTTTCGACATCCTCCCGCGGTCACGCCTCTCCTCCAACTGCCTTGATAAAGCTTCATTTGCCAGGTATGTTTGCTATGCAACGACGGCTCATCCCTCGATGTTTCGGCATCAAGATGTACGACTTCCAAATGAGTGAACGTCTTCACGAAATCTGAATACGATATCCTGCGATTGAAAAGTACGAATTAAAGAGATCAGAGATTTTTATCTATGTAGATGAGGCAGTTTATTAAAATTGTCTCACCAGAACTCGCCCTCGGCCATGTTTCTGACCGCTAAACGGTCCCTTTCTATCGGTGGTATCTCGTCCCATTCGAGGCCGCCTCTCGCCCAAGCGCCGACGTATTCCCTTCCAGGTCCGAGCGGATTTCTTAATTTTACCAACTGAACCGCCTCGCCATTGAACGTCTCCACCTGAATTTTCCGCAATCCTTCATAAAATCGACCAAGACGCACGATCCAACAAAACTGTTACTAATATTTACCCTCTCGATGGCGTACAGCCTGTAGTTGATCCCCATTTGAATACCGTTCGCGAGCTTCTCCGTACTGGCACGAATCTCGAATTAATAAAAAGTACATAATAATGTGGAGAACATGGAAGACGATTAGAATTATAAAGTTATCGTCTTACTTGCTGTTGATTGTTGTTTACTGTACAAGTGATAAGGGACGTCATGTCGAGGAGCTTGGCGAGAACTCGTCCGCAGGCCGTAGGATCTTGTCGTATCGCGATGCTCTCCGTGATTCCCCCGGTGAGGTCAGATAAACCGTCCAGAAGGGTTCCGTACTTGAGAGCCTCGTACGAGCCGTGCAATCTGAAATTACACGGGGAAATCACAATAGTTTCTCCGGCTTTCTTGGCGAACAATTCTTAGAATCGGGTCAGGAGACGCGGAAAATCCTATCGTTTATAGAATTCCGACGAGTCACGAGATCATCGGAAGAAAGCGGATATCTAGAATTTTTCAACCCGCGACCCCATCGGCGGCGAGCCAGCCAGCCTCTTTCGCATGGTCTCCGCGAAGAAAGTTGAACCGGTCGCTCGTTAATCTCTCACTGTAGCTTTTGTTTCGAGTAAACTTGATTAACCAGGATTCGTCGAGATAGAAAGGAGAGATTCACGCGCCTACTGATAAGCGAAAGGTGGCCGATGTTATCTGTTCGGATGTGCCGTTTCTAAGAGAATTAGCGTTCACCAGATAACGGTGCTCTCTATCTCGCTCTCCTGTTCTGCACGTTCCTCGTCCCAGTAACGCCTTCAGAACTCGTGCACACGCGAGGGTAAATCCTGCGTAGGCTAATCTCTAAACTAAACTGTAACCATTCACACGCACCGGTCACATGGGTATTTTCTCAGGGAAGACGAACGTAACAAATCCGTTTTCCAATTGTCTGTCTCCTATGGCCTTCGGATTCGCGCTCGCTGCCGGAACACCGATAACTCGGAAGTACTTTACGTTCATTTAGTACGCTACAGATTTTATACCGATATAAAACAGAGAATATTAAAAGCTGAATGCTCATGTCTCAATGATAAAGGAAATTAAGACATCTTATAAATGGATACCATAAATGTTTCATGTCGCATAAAGTCTGCAATCTAAGAATAATTGACTGAATCACGTCTCCCGAGAATTGATAGGTCTCGTTTAATACCTATTGATTATGCAGTCAAATTGATTGGAAATGATGTTAGTAGCGATGAATAGGATTTAATAAGATCTTTAAGTGAAAGATGAAAGATATCGTCCCGAGGGTCACCGCATCTGTTCGAGTAGCAGGTA
Source organism: Ceratina calcarata (assembly GCF_001652005.2). Classification (NCBI taxonomy): domain Eukaryota; kingdom Metazoa; phylum Arthropoda; class Insecta; order Hymenoptera; family Apidae; genus Ceratina; species Ceratina calcarata. The sequence continues at coordinate 547,163 of NW_017177008.1, forward strand.
CGTATGTAACGCTACCGTTGCTAGTTTGTGAGTGAACGGTAACGCGAGCCTTGCCATTGACGTACTCACTTCCTGTTACCATCTAACGATGCAACGCGATGAAGTCATATCCGACGTTATTCATTACATTTTATTAAATTAATTACATTCTATTAATATATTATACGACCGAGCTATTAATTATAAGGAACATAAAATATTTGGTAGAATAGAAATAAAAAAACGCGTTTATGTAGTTTCCTGGCGGTCGTAAACTGAAAATGCACGTCGAGATATCAGATTGGTAGACGAACTGTTAACGAAGCTCGTTTTCGTGTATCCATTAACGAGGCAGGCCGTTGTGGCAGCGTGGACTGTGGTCACCGGTGCACTGACCTCCAATCCATTGCTGGCAACCAACGAACCGACTACTCGTCGAGTGAAAGTATCCGTATACTTGCTTAGTACACCGGCATGTGCGTGCACAAATATATAGTGCCGAATATAGCGCCGACATACCGTATCCCGAAGCTATGCCGAATTCTGATTTCTCGTTGCTCGCGTGCCGAACGTCCAATGGTCCAACACTTTGTTGCCCGAGAATTACCAACGCGATGAATCACTAGCTCTCCTAATCTGCAGAACGCTTCTATGTTTCTAAGCACTATCTTCAAGAATTTTCTCGATAAATAACTAATTTCATTGATACATTTGTAAGAGGATTAGGGCGGAAGGCAATTAGGAAGGCGTGAAATGATGGAGACCAGACGCCCAAGCATTCGGGACCCGAACAGTTTGTTTACAATAAAGTCGATAACGAAATGTATGGACCTCTCCTTCCATGGAATATGGAATTTTTGACGATTTTTGGAATATATTCCGATATTTTTCGATATTTTGAAACAAAAAAATTTTTTTATTTTTCCGAGATTTTTCCAAGGGGGTACCCNATTTCTTTTTAATTATAGGAAATACGTTTTTCTAAAATACATAAACTTTTGGGATTGACTGTATAGCCAATACATCCTTAACAAAGCAACGTCGACAGTCTCGTCGGCGCACCATCGTATTTTCGAATAATTTCGATCTCAGCGTAATTTCATTCGCGACTCGCCATAGTTTTCAGTGTTCGCAATCACGCAAGCAAGCAATCACGAACTTACATTCTGATAAACGACTCTAGCTTCTAAAAACCGCCTATCTTAAAGATCTTCCTCAATAAATGACGAATACATCTTCATATTAATACACGAAGTACGTGACTGGTCTCGTTGCTTTATTATATTTTTAGCAGGCTAATTAAAATGGTATTGTCTACAAGGGGAAATCTAAATCACTTCGGTATCTCGTAAAAGAGGATTAATTGGCCGGTGGTATCGTTACAGTTGAAAACTAATTAGAAATAAAATGCGTTATCGGGGTTAACCACCGAACGCTTAACGCGTGGCTTGGCGATTTTCTTGTGCCGCTACAACCCGATGGTTTCTAATGGAAATCGCGGGGAAGCGGGCGCGCGCGTCCAGCATAATTCTCTCGTGACGCGTGCTGGCACGCGAGCAGCTTTCTAACTGATTTTAATACAGCTACTGGGATTAATAAGCCTCGATCCGACGTTCCGGATCGATGGGACAGGGTTATCGTGAAAGAGGAAAGGTCAGAACGATCCTCTCTCTCGTCATGAAAAGAAGTGTGTCATCGGTGAGATTCCCGCGCTGGCGCCGATTCCGATCGGAAAGCCTGGAATACTAATCTGCCCTCATGAAAGTTTATCGTACAATCAAACTTTTCAAATTTAGAAAAGAATAATATTTTCCCATTATATTTTTAATCTCTTCTAGTAATAACTGTAAAAACTAACTGTCTGTCGTTCGTTGACCAGAGATTTCCGAATAACATGCAGTGACATCAATTCCACAGAACCTCCTTGTTCGATTTGATTACATTGCAATTATTCCTATTTGATTACTGACTATCGAATGACGTTGCGCGTCAGCAAAATCCGATGATCATCATTGAATAACAGGCGGACGCATCTACAGCGCTAATCGTATTTTCAATGCAGCTGTTAGACGTACAATCGTTGTTAGAAGCCGTTGATTTCGAACGATTCAAACGTTAATAGACAACAAATTCCGCGTACATCGAACGTCGAACGGAAGTCATCGAGAGACAGCGACGCGCTATCAATTATTAATGAACACCGAGACCCCGATTCCTTTGCAGAAGCTGGTGACCGCGCGTGTAGAAGTGCACCGGCGGATGTAATCGCGCGGGTCGAATCGAACTCGTAATCGAAAAGAAATCGTGGCATCTGGAGTTCTTGAGTAACTGATGTACATACCTCCTTGATCGAGTTGTTCACGGTTCAATAAGTTTAATGCGCCGCTCGGCTCGTTTAACTTGCGAAATTTTACTTTCGATTTTTTTTTTTTTTTAGATTCAACCAACGTGTCGTGTTAACGGACATGTTTCTTATTTAATGTCGCATGCCAAACCTTTTGTTTAAACGTTTGCACGGTATTCTGCGTTCGGTCTCTTTGTCCTGCTTTCTCTAAAACCGCGAGTAGACGACAATTTCGTATTACGCGTGTAAGTATACTTATTTGGTATACGTGACGCAAGATATGGAGGTTTCATCATGAAATTATAATGAGTCGCGTTCCCGATCGTTAAACAAGTAGCGAGTGGAATGTTCAAGCCTCATCCGTTTAACGAAAAGATTTATGTAACGATAAAAGCGTGTGCATAAAAAAGTTGACCGATCTAAATAGCGCTTGTGCAGACATTGAAGTCTCCGCAAGGAGGAGTGGAAACATTTTTATATTTATTTGAAACATCGTATCTCTAGATTCTCTTAATCCGATGTAACAAAAAAAGATGCTTGAACAAGGATATTTTAACAGCATCGGGGTTTCGTAGTAAGGACGTGTGTGCGAGCGTGTAAATATCGCGTTATCGGTGGTGAAATTTGTTACGGTCGCGGGGCCCCGTAAATAAAAAGCGAAGGAGAAGCCTGGACCGAACCGATTCTTATCGGCTTCGTCTGTTGCTCTTCTTTCGCTCCGCGAGGTCGTCTTCCTTTTTCGAGGCCGTCACGTCGCCTGGCCGTTTCAGGATCAACGCCCAGGGTTTATATCCCTGACGGAGCAAGAAACGGGCAGGAGGCGCGGTGTAAGAAGCGGATAACGAGGTGAAGGAGAGAAGAAGGAAGGAGGAACGGTCATCAGCGGGAAGAGAGATTAAGAGGAGGAGCAAGGACCTCCAGGCGAAACCGGTCATCGTCGTTCGTTCCTTCGTTCGTTCGTCTTCCACCTCGGGGAAGAAATCGCGTGGAACTATTACTCGCGATCCGCTTCGTAGATCTCGAATAAATTCCTTCGGCTTATGACATAATATCCGGTTCGTTTACGTACGCACAGACTGAATCGGTATCGACTATCATTTGAAATTTATTTATTCATTCTGTCATGGGGTCTCGGTTTGACAAAATACAGGAATACATCAATGAGTACTTATAGATATATATATATACAAAAATCAATGGTAATCTTTGTATAAATTTTCCTTATCATTTCCTTAGGAAGTTTGTGTATAAGATATCCTAAGTTATCCTCCTTACAGAGGAAGTCCAATCCTATGAGATCAGGATTTTCAGAACGAATCTTACATATATAAACACATTCCCATGCCATAATCGAAACAGTGATAACGACTATAGGGAAAAGGATCTCTCGAGCTCTGAGAGCATTGAGAAAAATTTTAAATCAATTCATTGCCTTCTTTATTACATTTCTCAATATACCTGCTTCCCTTAAAACCAACAGTACTCTTTTATGATGAATGTATGTAAAGTTTCTTTTAATTTTAGTTTGCAATTTGTGTTTCTATCAAAACGCGTTCCGATGGATTAAAACAGAATCGAAGAGTATTGAATTATTATGAAGTAGTGAGAAAAGCGTGGATCGAATGTAAATACTTGGATTTCACGCTGGCACGACCGATCTTGTAAGTTCCAGTGGGCGGCGTGGGCGTTTATCAGGTGGACGTTCATGGTGCGTTAACGGGAGGATCGACCTTACAGAGATCGATCGATGAACCTCGATCGCCACCGCCTTTGTGAACGCCCACGTAAAATCGCGATTCGAACTCGGTGTCGTAACGCTCGAAAACGCTTTCCAAATTCCCTTTCTAGTACTCCGTGACATCATCCGTATAATAATCAAAGTAAACTATCTTAGCATTGATTAGTACATCTCTCTGTTCGTGTTGTCTACTTAAACTGGACGCAAAAAGTAAAGAGAAGAGACAGCCGCATTAATACGCATAAGAACCTGCAGTCTGCTCAGCACAAAAATTTTTGCCCGATTAAACAATAAGAAAGACAAAGAGAAGGAACAGGGGCGAGGAAGGATCTCATGGACGAGCGCTCGTGTGACAGACAAATGAGCGAGCAGAATCTGAGCGAGCAGAATCTCGAGTGGAAGCAGAGCTCTACTCACTTGGCGTACGCTTTCTCCAGGAGAGCCGGCCAGAATTGATCGCTGTGACGACTCTGCACGAAAGCCAGCCGTCCGTGAATCGCCGGTAGCCTGTCGTCGACGAGAACTTCGACCCATGCGCCGCACCACCACAAACGGAACCTGAACACCCCGGCGTATTCCGAAGTCGGTGAACCGGGCGGTTCCCCGGTGTTACCGAACCCCTGATCGGCCGGTACCACTCTGTAAAAGAGCCCCTTGCTCAGGTGCAACACGCCTAAGCAAGACACCAGCCACTTGTCGCCTGAAAAACGCAAATACGAAAAGTCCAATTTAATAACTAGAAAGGTAAAAGACCTCGCACAATGAGAAGAAAATGTATTCTGGGAGATTATGCCTAATATAGTTTGAAAGCGTGGAATGCATCGCGCACTCGATCTCCGTCTCGCGAGGGAGCGTGTATAATTCAGGAGCACGAGCGTCGGTCGTGGAAGGAAGCCGAACGTTTCGTGAATTCGTGCAAACGCGTTTCTCGAAGGCGACGTTCAGGGTACCGTGTCCCGTTAGCGTGCATAAGTACTGTAAGAACACGTGCAAGCGAGCAAGACACGTGAGCATTTTTTTTGACCTACATTAAGATCATTCCAGTTGAGACACGACTCCTTTGCCCGCGCCTTTTATCATTCGTAACAATTCTTCGAATTTATTTTATTGCTTAACGACGCTCGACGGGTCAGATATAAATAAATCAATGGAACGATTTCAAATTGAAGCCACAGTTTAATAGGATTTATAATAAATATCAAGATCGAATAATTTTGTTTGAATAGAATCGAGGCACATATTTTTCCGCTCTACAAGCGCTGGCACACATGTTTATGATCCAATGGGAAAACGATGTAGACGCAACGCGACCGTGGTAACATTCGTATAGTTTTAACAAGTTGAGTAAGCGTGGAGAAACTATTAAAGCGATAGAGAAAAAAAGAATTACGCGAATTGTGTTACGCTTTGTAATTGCGGTTTCTGATTATCCGTGATTTTCTTATTACCCGGAGAAAGCTGATTGTTCGTTCACTTTCGCGGCGGCGTTCGTAAAATTAAATCTCTGTGGTTCAACGAAATGAGGAACGATCGTTCCACCCTAAATAAATCTTCGTAAATATCCTTTCAATGATCATTAAAATTGTTAACTCGTCAGTATTTTATTGTATATGATGATTCTCAATAAGAAATGATTTTTCTTCTACTCGATAAACGTCAGGAGGTGAAATGGAATCTTTGGTCTTAAGATCGTGAGAACATTTGCTTAGAACGGAGAGCAACGACTTATTGGCTGACTTTCGTTTTCGAAGGTCTAATCACCGATCAGGCTGCCGCTTATTAAACATTTAATGACGAGACACTCAGACAACGTATTATTTATGCAGCTTCACTTTCAGTTATTACTATTCTCTGGTATAAGTAATTGACATGTAATCGCGACGAACAATGCAATTATAAAACATTCTCGTGACTCTACGGCAGGTTAATTAAAGAGGTCGCCAAGTCAATTAAGTCGTATCACGATGGAATCTATTTTGTATCTCGTGAATAAACATGTAAGAAAATTTAGTTACATTTTGTCTGATTCATGAGGAACACTCATTACGATACGTAGCACGCATCGTACACGTAACTGCTCGTTATTCAGTAAAAGTTCATTCAGAGAAAACAGAGTAACGTATATAATAATACCTTTGTTTGCAAATAACATTCATTATTTAATAGTGCAAGTAATATAAGAATCAGGCGGTAGATAGTGAAACGCGGTTTTAATTAAAATACATTTCGCTTGTTGAAAGACAATTCTATTTCTGAAATACACGGAGCTCCGTTAGTTTGTAAGAAGGAATCGACCAAGGTAAAACGAATCACAAGGTTCGCGCACACCTGAGTCGTATCATTAGGTTTTATCGCTAGAATTCTCTGCGCCAGGAAGAGGGATAAAGGTGGCAAGGCTAAACCGGAACGACTAGTTTTAGTTACGTATGTAACTACATACGTTAGTTGCCTCCTTCGTTTTATCTCCCTAAGCTGTTTCCCTTCAATGTACCGAGACCCGACCACTTAAAATATTAATAACAGACCAGGAAGTAAAAGCCTTACCCATTTTACCAGGTATTACGTCGAACTGGGCGGGGGTGTCGCTGACAAATATTGGACGGTTGCATAATTCCTGAAACAGAATTAAATAAACGACTTAAAATATGATACTCAACGATTTATATTACAGGAAAGTGTTAAACATTTTGTACAGAATTAATAAGGATAAATGTAGATATGATAATGCGTTTAACTCTGGTTCAGAAGTTTTACGCAACTTCGAACCGTGTAAGAATTTCCAAGATCCATTTTGCGGTATTAATTTGTCAGAAGTTATCTGTCTTGAGCAACAGGTATGGAACAAAGGCCGATTATATAACGCTTCGTTTTATGTCTTACAACGCGTAATTATTCGTGCAGACGTTCACGATTTCTTTACACAAGCATGAGCTCCTTCGGCGTTCTTTTTTTTTTTTTTTTATCGTCCCTTTCGCGATTCAGAAACGGTTTCCACGTTGTTTCCGGTAACAGAAGAAACAATTTCACGGAATTCCTCGCGCTCGCTCTACGTAAGATTTAGACTGCCGGCGTAACGTGACAGTCGGTCATTAATTACTGCTAATTACCGTGAAACGGTAGAACGCGTCTGCACATTTTCATTGTCACGTTCGCTCCACTTTTCGAATCATCCTTGTTACAAATTCGTAACATATTTAATTTAATTAAACAGCACGTACATTCGTCAAGTTGTAAAGTATTGTTCATTATTACGGAGTTGGTTCTTGTGAGACGATTTACGCTATGATTTCAAAGATATGTTCGAACGATTTATTTCTGATTCGAATGTTAGTCAGCTGTCTTCCGTTTCAACACAGGACGTTCCTGTTCACCACTCGCGTCACGCTTACCTTCGATCCTTTCCGGTCGCGACGAAGTGTGGCACGTAAACGCTTGTCTCACGTAATACCTATTGCGTGGACGCAATTATCGACCTTGTCGTAGAAAGCCTTGTCGTCGGTAGCTCGATTTTACGCGAGGCAAAGTGCACATACATTCTTTTCCCAAGTTTTTTTTTCACAATTAACCCCTCCCTTTGTCTTTAAAGAATCGTTCTTATCACGGTGATGCGTTAAACACAAATAGAATCTAAAAGGATTGCAGGATAACATTATCGAAGTTGAATTGCAAATCTGGTCTCTTACGTCTCCAAATGAATTCGTTTCGTTCGTACGTAGTCGGGTTTTTTAATATTCATTGAGTAAATGTTATGCAACTATCTATTGGATAAAGAACCGTTAGCCAGTGTGTCGAGTACGGTAAAGACGTTGCGCCATCGTAAGCACGAAGACGACAAAGACATGCACTATGTGTCAAGGCTGCGTACTGTTTCTGTTACGGTTCCTAGGTTTCAGATTCCTTGTCCTTCCGTTCCGTAGGAACTGAGGCAACTCAACGCGACCAATTTTCCTACTCACTAATTAACGAGTAAATTAATTGCAATCATGAATAAGGCCTCTGGTATCTGTAAATCAAAACTATCGTAATGTCTAACGAGACTCCAGTCTCAGTCTAAGAGTCTCTAAAGGAAGTCAGTAGAAAATATTTTCAATTATTTATTTAGTGATTTCATTATAAAGTTTGATAGAAATACATTTGGTTTGATTAAAATACAAGGAGTCACATAATCAAATTGTACAACGTATGTTTGATAAAATCTTTAAACAACAAGCGTGTGCGTGATACTTCTTACTAACTCAGTCTGTAGGTACATTCTTATCATCCTTCTATTAAGAATTGCATGTGCACCTCGTGCAAAGTATCATAAATACAGTTTATAATCGCTACCAATTAAGTTTGATAATTTACCTTGGGCCTCTTCCATTGGAATTGAAACGGAGGCGTCTGATGGTAAAAGACGGAAGTTTGGGTCGCAGGAAAATCGGGATCTTCCCAAAGTTCTCCTCGTTTCAAGCACGAACGCTTGATCCGTTCGTACTCGCTCATCACGTCCTGTAACAATTAAAAATCCCAATTGAATTCAACAGTGCACCAAGAAGTTTCACTGATTTATATGATAAACTAGTCGCGTTTATATTCGGAACGGCTACTGATTTCAAGCAGATTAGTATGTGCAACGCAATGAAAAATAAACGGCGTTCGCTTCTATTTACAGAGTTTAATTACGACGTTTGCCTTAAGAAATTCCTTCACGCGCTTTAATTCGTACAATGTACCAAACAATAGCCTTTAAATATTAATGAAATACAAGCGTTTAAATTACGAAAGAGCACAGCCACATGGTGAACAATCATCAGGCTTGTTAAAAACGCTTATTACGACCTCGATAGGACGTGATAACGCGTTTCGAAGACCCATTGTATCGAGGTCAACACTTTCTCTCCCTGGCAAGCTCTTCGTTACACGGGCTACGTTTTCCTTTAAGTATCGCCCGCAGAAAACTTGTTTAAGCAATTATCGACGGACCGAGTTACGGCTCACAATTAGCTTCGAAATACGGCCCTTTAAATGCAACGCTTATGCATAGCTTCTCGTGTCGTAAATTCTGAACCGCGTTCGCCAGCGACAGACTTAATAGTTCGTTCGTTACGTGCTCCTAAATAGGAGACAGAGAAATTCAAACGCTTCCTCTCGTTATTCACGAAACCAGCGTCGTAGACAAACGTTCCTTCTGAATATAATAATTGCTACTCATTCATTTCTCCTATAAATCCAGCGAGACTATAATATATTTATCACTGAATTCGATTCGATTATTTATTGTTTCATGGAACTACGCATTGGGAATAGTAAGAAACGTAAAACGTTTTTCTGTTCCTAACGGCATTCGCCAGTTGTAAATGATAAGCGGTTTCGAATTCGAACGATTTCCTGTCTATTACTAAAAATCACCGTCACGGAAGAGGTAACCGATCGAATTGGTCATTTGCGCGAGCGAAACGAGGATGTTCGCCACGGTTGAACGAGCCGCGATTATGCGTATTTCGCAACGGCGATAATACATTTTCACCACGTGTAGGCGACAAAAAGGTGTGCGAAGCGAGCGACTTGTGAAAGCTTTCGGATTGTGAAACGGGTAATTACACCCGAGTTGGACCGAGGGCTCTGGGCCATTGTTGCGACCTGAGAACGAATCTGCTGCGTCAATTAAGATGGTAACGAATCGTAGCGGCTAATTAGAATGCCCCTGAGACGAATCCTCTTTCAACCACTTCGAACGGTTCCCTATTTTGCATACCGGGTCGAGGCGTGCCTTTTTCTATTGTTGTCATAAACAGTCGTGCATTTGATTGTTCAACCCCTTTCGCAATAGGTTCGTTTCTTACCAACAGTCGTGGATTTATTATACAGAAGCCGAGCACGAAGATTGCGGACAAAAGTGCACTGACAACGTTGCTGAACCGAGTAACAAGATAATAAAGGGAACAGGTAGCTTGCGACATGTAGCCTTGGTATTCTAAAACAAAGAGCTCGCTTCACCGTTGATTTTCGAGGAAACAACCATTTTACTCTGTATGACTAAAGGGATGAAATTATAAATTGAACAAGATGTATGGCCAATGTGTGCAATCGTGGCACAGTTTCGAACTTGTCATCTTACATGATACATTCTTGGGGATTATTTATGGGAAAATTTATTTTAATCATTATAAAGCAATGAAGAGCCTTGAAATTTTTACACAAACCTTTTTATATGCAAACGAAAGCCAATGTAAAATGTTAGCTAAATCTTATCATTAATTCAATCATCAGGTAAACTCCCTTAAAGTAAACAACAGATGTATGAAAATAACTGAAAATTGATCAATGCCAGCTTATTTATAGGAAAATAAGCGAAAGTAGCGATGGTTGAACCGCGCATAGAACCAACCAAGTTATACCAGATGGTTTTTTATTGCGGGGCTGAATCGCCATCATCCGACGAAGGGAAGCATGAAGTACTCTCGCGGTATTCCCTGTCAGAGATAGATGACCGCGGCACGTACCAAAGGGAGAGAGAGAGAGACGGATTTTACAATGTACGTGCCAGGTTATTTGACTTTGCCTTCCGCTAAACCGAACACTTGGCCGATCCACGGCGTACACGTTAGCTTTATAATAGCTAGCATACTCTCGTACCGGTCGGACTAGTTTCACGCTTGGTTCTCCGGCGGCCTTGAAGCGCGCCAACCGCTGCAAACTCGTCGAGAAAACCTTTATGCCTCTGCCTCGGAGAGACGCTGTCGTGTCTCTACTCCACACGCCTTCCGGAATTTCACCCGCTGCCTTCAGCTTTTATACCTCACTGACGCGAATTACCGGCGATTCTACACCGGCTCGGGACGATAATAAAGTGGACTGATCGCAAACATTCCACGTTGCCTAGTCGTGTTGCGAATTTCACGAAACACTTTATAGAAAACTGGGAATTTTTACAAATATTCTGATTGCATGTAAAAATTTCAGAATGTTAGGTATTAAAAATCGAACGTAATTCGTCCAGGGATTTATTTAATTCGAAACTCGCGTGAAAATGATTCAATGTCTAAGGCCCCGATGACTAATCCCACTTTCTATTTCGTCGATTGTTTCTTATTCTTGTATCAGTAATGAAAATATCGAGTAGAACAAAGTTCGCTAACTGCGTTTTCTCCCGATTGGCATAGGCAATCAATTATAACCGTACGGTGGAGGTGGGTAATAGGGCAAGGAGATTGCAGCTTCGCCGTTAACAAGAGGAACGTGTATCAGCCCAAGTAAAGGATTATTTCTTCGATGTGCCAGAGCGGTTGCGGGCAAGCTGCTCGCATAACGGGACACCGCGAATGAGAGTTCTTCGTAACCTCGTGAACCACGACCTTAATTTCGTTCCCTCTATTACGCGCCGCTCCATTTTTCATCCCTTCGTACTTGGCTCTAGTCAGGACAACGGCTTCTTAAAATAATAGTCTTTGCACACCACGAATTACATTCTAATAGAAATTGCAATTCTCTCCTTTTCTGTGCTTCTCATTCCTAATTCAGGGATTCTCAATTCAAGAATCGTTCAAACGCTGTATTTGATTCTTTAATTGTGTGATCTATTTTATTGTAATTTGATTTATCAAAGGATAAACAGACGAGCTCGTTTAAAAGATCAACCTTAAGAAAATTGCCTGTTACAAACACGTTTCTGTAAAAGAACGCATGATGCGTGCCGGAAATGTTTAACACCACCGCGGATAGATCTTTATCTGCCATTTACCCTTTGCTCTTAGCTTTCCAACACGAGAATTATAGCTCTTCTGGGTCCAACCCCTTCGTCACGTAACTATAATATTATCGCAACCACTGAAATTCAGGGAATATTTTAAACACAATGGAAACCCCGGTTTGTCTAAAGCTATTCTCGTGGCGATCTGCTGTTCACCTAAACTCTAAATATCTGAACATGCTATTTTGTTGAATAAATACATAGTGGTTTCACTTGTAATTGTTCCATTTTCATCGTAATGCTGGAATATGATATTTTGAGATAAGAGAACGTTCGCTTTCGTTCAGTTCGTTTCAGTTCTTGAAGAGACGTGCCTGTCAAGGAGACTAGTGTCACCACTTAATGAACGAGGCAAGAACAATGGGGTACACACCTGTCACTCACCGCGGTGACCAAGTTTTGAGTAGGTACTTAAGGAAACGTTGCCAACGTATTGTCTCAAAACAGTAGGTCTATTAGAAAGTAATGCATTCATTTTATTCGTGGAACTCTTCAAGGAACTATCTACTAAATGAAGACTGAAACTCATAGAAAAATTCTATCTGCAATTACAAAAAAAGAAAATGATTCTTACATTAAAAATATTTAAAGATGAATGCATTCTGCAATGAAAATGCATTTTTTAATTTGATACCGTAAGTGTTTTATTTAACGTAAAGAAGTCTGATCATATGACTGGCTTAGAATGCAGTTCCTGTAATATATGAAAAATGCAGTTACGTGGAACGGGTAACGTCAATCAGTTTGTCAATTTCGAAATACATTTCCTATAATGATTGTCGTTGGAGAAAAACTGGCGTCCCCATAATACTCGGTAATTCGTGTCAGCCTAGGAAACAACCGGCAATTTTGATTACGAACAAATCGCCAAATTGTGCTCGTTCCAATCGCTGAACACACTTTCTCCCCGTGCACTGCTTCAGATTTACGCAAATCTCTGCTCAGAGTGACTCACGAGACTCTACGCACAGAGAATATTCACAAGTCGTGGATGTTCTGCGCGTTCACATAAACTATTAAAATTTTATCAATTGGTAATCGAAATTGTAAACGTGATAATAAAAATCAAGTGACGCATCTGCAATCTCGCAAGATTCTCATTTATAATGTTGTCGCGAATTCAGCAGAAGCTGTTCTGTCGCGTTTAATTCGTGCGACGAGATCTTGAGAGGAATCGAGTTGCTGTGGAAGATGAATAGGTTGAACTTTTCGATTCGACACGTGAAGGAAGCCGAGGGGCAACAACCTCGGGATAAGAAAAACGTCTTAACGTCTCGTTACTTAGAAGAAGTCGATCAGAAGAAACTCGACTCGTTAGACGAGTCCTCGTAAATCAGAATCTCTTCAGGATGAAAACTAGTATTTACTAGCGTCTAAAGGATACCGAATCGCTGCGAACTGCAGAATCGAATTGACTATCGATTTCAACCGCTGCACAAATAAATTGAGAGGCAAGAACATTTATATCGAGATAATGATTCACTTTGAAGTCGTTTAACAATCCGCGAAAGTATTTTCCCACCGTGATTCACGGAGATTAAGAGTGACGCGTTCACAAATTTTACTGAATCATCTGTACGAGGAGAAGTGAAAGGGTACAGTTAAAATAAGTTGCAAAATTAAGAAGACGTTTATTGATATCAAATGTCAGCTAATGGATACATTAGAGAGGCGTTAAGTAACTTGCCTTTGGAAATCAAACACTTCATTAGTGTTGCCGGTCATTAAAGTAGGTAAACGTGAACGAACAAATAATAGCTTACCAGTAAATGTACATCTCCTTTATGTTCTCTGGTAGACAGACAGTTTATTGCTCTTAGTCCATTTTCACTACACAATGCCAGTTATAAATAATACAAAAGAAATTAATACAATAATTGATTTGATCGAAAGGAACCTTTAGGCGGTGTTAATTAACTTTAAGCAACGAAAATGCATTTTCCACTATAATAAAATCAATAAGGATAAATGAAAGATAATATGAAATGGAATCAGGAAGACGTGGAGTGAGACTAAAGACTGTAAAATCGTGAGCTTGGAAGACGAATCGCACCCGCACCGTCTGGATGATGCATAGGACCATGGGAGAACGCACCACGAGCCAAAAGATGAACGTGCGTGTAGGAGGCCCGATCGTTAGCTGCGATAGCGTTAAGACGCTTGCACAAATTTCCGGTATTTGCCAAGGTAGTGGGAGCACGAGCCGAACAGGTTGTTCTATTATATCGTGCGAAGCGATCTGAGAGGTAAAACGGCCTGAAGAGAATAAAGAGCGGCCCGGAAAATCGACAAATTTCACTGCGATCATTTCCAGTCACCACCGGCCTGACCATTTCTCAGTTTCCTACGATCAGTTCCTGATCTCGAAACCAGTAAACATTTCAACCAGACACCGCGGAAATCCTGTCGCAAGCTCTAGATATCAGACAATATCGCTGGTTACGTAAACGAGTGACATAGACTCGCCAGGAAGTGGTTCGCCTTTTCTAATGGGAAGGAAAGATTGTATTCGACTTTCAGAGATACGCGGATAATCGTTATATTTAACATTTTTAAATTATAATCTTATTAAAAAAAAAATACAATGTATGAATAGAGATAACGATGCAGTTCAGTCAAGTGTCCTCTCTGGAGAACCCCTGTTCCTCATCTCGTCAAAGGTCTGCCATAAATATTTATGGTGAACCAGGCGTTTCGCACTTCATCGCCCAAGTTGCAGTCCAGATGCCTCGGCATCTGGAACTCATCAGCCCCGTACGCCAATTATTGGCTGTCCTAATGCCGACCTTCTTACATATACGTTTCATACTATTCATGGAGAAAGTAAAACAATGAAAAGTAAAAAATAAATTCTTCCCGAGTCTATCGTTTTCACTCGTGATAACGTTAACATCGTTTCTTAAGAACCGAGAGACTCCCTACAATTTCTAATTCCAATCTCTTCTCATGGGAACCGATCGTAAATTGTACGAAGCGAAGAGAAGAGGTTCGAACCTGTGGGACTTTCTATAATCTCGTCTCCGTGAATTCTTCTTCTTCTTCCGTAGGAAGATCACGATGCAGGAGGTACATGTACACGACCGGTCTTTCTCCTATTGGCACTCACGCATTGCTTCGTGCCTCCATAATTTGTGTGTTTCGAGGTCGCGGAGAGAAGAAGACCCGGTTTCGAAGCCAAGGGAATCTTGGGGAGGTAGAAACGTGTCAGTCGAGTTCGAGGTACTTTGGCCACGTCGAACAGGTGCCACAAATGTCCTCCTTATCTCGATTGTTCTATCCAGCAAACTTTACTCCGACTATCGCGTTGATCATTTAATTGTATCAAACATAATTACGAGGTTGCGGATATTTATCCATGCAATGCAGATATGCAATTACTTTTTATAATATGCAAAAATAGTGAGATAGTTCCGGAAGGTCTGGCTAATAATTTGAACGTTCGATAAGCCGCTCGTAATAACGTGATTTTCTATCTGGCAAACTGGTTTACGTTTACTTCCGATCTTATCAAGCATATAATTTAGTTTCCTTCCTTTTTCGCTCGCAATTCAACAAGCAAGAGTAAATAAATTTTACCCGGGTAGAGGCATGAGCATCTGTCTCGGCTCGCCAAGTTTAAATAAGATCAGATTTCTAGACCGACCGTTCACAGTGCTGTTTATATAGTTCAGATTATTTCTGACCATAAACAACCCAATTAACTTGACGTTTCCTCCGAGTAATTTATAAAATAAAAAGAATCCAGATTTTCTATCCAATTAGTGGTGAATTTTCACTTTTATAACAGAAATTCTGTTACCAATTTGATGAGTAAATTCTGGAGACATTTGTCGGAGGTATCGTAACGTGAGAATGGTGCGGGATGTGTCAAAAAAGACGGTGTGCGGCTGCACCGACCGCAGGAGGCGGATATTACAAAGGCATCGATGCCACGAACGTGGGCGACGCTCGAGAAAGTAAAAAATACTCCAGGGCCACGTGCATTGTCTTTTGAATACCGCCCACTTGTCAACGTTCCGTGGAAGGTGATCGTATGCGGGCATCGTGCGTTCAACTTATGAAACCACAACCGAAGGAATGGATTTTCAAGTATGCGAGACCACTTTCGATAGGATAAGTCTTCTGAACGTGATGCAATCACATCGAGTACCTCAGAGCTCAGTAAAATAAGAGAACTCCTTATCAAAAATATAATACGTATACATCGACAGTTTATGTCCCGTGCAATCGCGATCCGGGGAAGTAAAATGTAGAAATAGGCAATTAAAGTTAGCGTACTTTGTTAAAATTTCAAATTTTTTTACTTATCTCGATGGACGGTTAATTTGACGGGTTACACCTCGCTTATTGAATATTTTTCAACCCGGTTCGTTCCGAATGCGTGCGAGTGTAATAGATCCCGTAACGATTACCAAGATCGTACGGAACGGAACCTAAACAGCGGAAATGAAATGCTAAGAAAGGGGATAAATTACGTTCGATCACGTAAACGAAAGCTGAAACGTGTATAGGTATGGTATTTCAAAGTCGTGAACGACGTTTCAACTTGCTATTCGTCGCGTTCCTTCGCATGCATTATCCTGCCAATAAGAAAATACGCGCGTTTTGTACCTTTCACTGGAAAATGTATTCCTGACACAAGCCACGGCAGGACATGTGTAAATATCCGTGGAACCTGTGCCATGAACGGGTAAATTATACAGCAGCATTTGCTCAACTACTGTCATTTATATTTTGTTATCACGCATTTCAACGATACGTCGAAGCGTTACATTGTCGATGAATTTATGAAGAAATATTTCTAAACCGTTTTTCTTCGAGAGGATCCTTCGGTCCATGAGTCACGGAATTTCATGCGATTCCAGTTTTACAATTATGCGAGTTTTCACGTCGGCCTGCGTGGTTCGCATTCCATGTGGATCAAATAGTTTCCATTTCACTAACTAGATTCGGTGTACCATTCCAGAGTGACTTTCACGTAAAGAAATCATTCTGGTCACATAGCGCGGCGCACCTCGGTAGAAATTCCATAATGACCCAGTACAGGGGAAATCTCGGCGTATCTTCGTTTCGTATGTCTACCGATGTGTGGAGAGAAAAAACGGAGGATTTCTACCTAGAGCGACCGATCCAGGCAAATTTGCTTCGCGAAAACACTGAAAAACTAACTGCTCCTCCACTCCTTTAGTGTCTATGTTTAAACGTGATGTGGAAACAAAACTCTCGAGTATCTTATTTCTCGCGTTTCGTTTATTTCGTCTCTATAGGAAACGGTTTCATAAGTAACGCCAACTACTTTCTCCACTCTCTTGAGCCTTTGTTGCATCGCAAAGAAATCGGATGCAGAGTAACGTAAGACCGGTTACTATACGTATATTTACGTTATTCAAGTATCTGTATCTACCACTTTCGATCGTTAATTAATACCCTTTCAAGTTTCCATTTGGCAATTATCAAATCAAACGCGTATCAACTTTCCCGTATTCTAACGTAATTAAAACGCGAGCAACAGGTGGGGGCAGGAGTAAGACAAGATCACTTACGTTAACCATCCGTGGCTGCGTTTAGGTTTCGTCTTCTTCGCGGAAACCTTCTTCGGTTTAATATCTCGTCCAAGGTCGCACGTTCTCTTCACTCTTTTCACTGAATCCCTGTGGAAAGTTCTTACGCACACACTAATCTTGTTGGCACTTGCACTTTCATCGAGTGATCTCACTGCTCGGAACCAACGAGTTCATGCGAAATATGCAACGATCACGGTGAATCGACGATGATCGACGAAACGCGGAATTGTGCGACGAGCGGAAATTATTCAAAACGAGACGCGAGAGGTGCATGTCGCGGCTCCGCGGACGGAGCAACTTTTGCCACCGGCTTGGACCGACCAGACTACAATTCGCTGACTGACTGCGCGCTGACGCTGACTGCCAGCGGACTGGCACTACTGGCAGTCGTTGTGGTTGTGGTTGTGGATCCGGACCCGATCGCTACCATCATCCTAGCTGGCCTTCCTCCTCTTTCTCTGGTCGTCGGCTCACTGACGATCACTATCCTCTCTCTTTTTCCTTCCTCACTGTACTACCACTGGTTCTGTTTATTCTCTCACAAATATCGAACTTTGTCTACGAGAAAATAATTAGATTATCAAATAGAATAATTAGAAAGAAAATATTATCTCTCACAAATATCGAACTTTGTCTACCAGAGCCCGGTCAATGATGTTTCATTATTTCGTTCGGTTTTCAGTCTTCCGAGCACCGAAAAGCCGAAACATTATCTCGAGAATTGATGAATATTTTATACGGCATGTATGTATTGATATAGTCATATCACACGTGACTGTTTTAATTGTAATGCCAGCGGTACATAAAATGACATTTTATGACGTCGTATTAATTTTTGGTGTGCAATTATTTCTTATGCAGATTAAATTTCTTTCATCCTTTCGTGCAGTAGCTTTGCAGGATTTTGATAGTCTAGTTCAATATAACTATTCTTCTTAAAAGGAACTCTGTAATAATGTATTCGTAGAAATTGGTACCTAAGATATGTTAAAAGACTTGATTTATTAATAATGATTTGAAAGAAGAATTGAATCTCGAGTGAAAAGTGGGAACATAAAATAGAAGTGACCGAAGAATAGGCGTAGTTGAAGGAAAAAGAAGATAGTCCTGAATTCCAAGCAAAAGCTCCTGTAAACAATTAGTTATGTGCTTTAGTTAAACACAGTAACATTTTAACTTTCAACGCAACTTCTGTAAACTAAATAGTGGCGACATCTGGTATAAATTCAAATATTTCCTAAGTATCCAACGCGAAGTTTAAAGAATAATGTAGAATATTTATTAATAAATGTTCTCTCTTAATTAATTAGTAGATAATGTTACAAGTAAAGATTTCATCGGAAATAGGGGAATGATATTTACAATTTTATATTAGAAATAGTTTTTATTCAACCTGAGATACAAATAAATAGAAAACAAGTGTCAATTAAAAATAAATAGGCTGACTAAAATGGCACATTACTTTCATTACACTAGAGTATATATCTTAATCGTCTGGCAAGCATCCTTTGTATTCGGTACATTTTAAACATCATTGTTATCGTCCCAATGCGAATTTTCGAGTGTCATCAAGAATGGTCTCCTCGGAGTTGGACATAAAAATTTCTGATACACCGGAAGCCAGTGATCAGTCTTGTTACCAGCCGGTTCTAATAAATTATTCCAGAGACCGTTCGCGTCTTCGAAATTACAAACAATTATTAGAGACTAACGAATAACTGTCATATGATCAAGATCTCTTGAAACTTACATCGCGCGTTACTCTTTTGGCTTATATGAAAGCAGTCGGACGAAAGATACGACATATCGGAGTATCCATCCTCTGCAAGTGGTATCATCGAATTTTTAAGAACAGGTAGAGCTACCACAGTGAAATCCTCTCTGTGAAACTCTGGGTATTCTGCGACTTCTTCCTCTAAGTCCTGCCACCTAAATAATGGTATCGTAAACGCATAAAAAAGGCAATTCATCAATCAGCGTTAAAGATATAGAAAATTAGGTATGACAATGCTGTATCCGCATTCTTTCTGTAAATGGGATAAGACAAGGCTGTTACGTCGGAAGTCCATTAAAATTACCCGATTAAAATAGTTTCTGAAATTAGTTTGAACGCAGCACGAGCTTTATACTTGTTGCAGTATTGTGCATTATACTCATTGTCAGCAGGATCTCTTCTCTTCGTTGTTATTCAACCAAACATTCCATAGAAGCAATACTATATTGCCTTTCGTTTTCGGGTCAGATTCGAAAACCGGTTTGTTATTTCTTCGTAAACACAACTACTTTTTGTTTGAAAAAGCATTTGATACGATATTGTTCCAATGAAATAATACTCTATTCTTTTTCTTATTTTTTTAATACCTAAGTGATAATTGTTAGCTTCGATTACGTGTGTGTACAAACCTCCTCATTATCTCATAATATTCCGGTCTTTGATCTCTGAATTGCAAGGCAAACAAGCACGAGCACTCGATGGTCGTCGTTATATAGCAATTCAACGAGTCTCTTCCTTCGCGTGTATCAACGAGTGCCTTCAAGTGCGGAGGTAAATGAATAGTAACGAAGGTCTTTGGTAAATTGTCCCTTAATATTCTAAGAGTAGCGAGTAAATCGGTTTTGTGATCCTCCAATACGGACCACGGCGAAGGAACCGAACACAATTCTGAACAAAAATCGTTGCTCCCGATAAACAACGAAATCAACTGCGGAAGAAGAATTTAAGAAATCTTTAGAGAATCCATACAATAAATATTCTTCCTAAATTTACCTTCCAATGCTTTTTTAAATCTATTCTCGGATCATTTTTTATTTTTTTCACTAGATATTCAGCCATGAAAGGCATGTCTCTGGACATGGCACCAGTCTCAGCAACGTCCAGCTGCGATTTCGGATGAGTAGTCAAAGAATCTCCAAGCGCGTACCCCACTAGTTTAGGGTTGAATTCCTGCAATTTCGTTATCAAATAAATATTCGTTATCTAATTTATATCGATCGTTGATTGACTAGTCTTTACTTTGAGAATGTTGGGGAGAGTCAAGTACGTTCGCCACGTCCCTTGTCCACCGATACTGCCTGCTACACCCCTGTTTTCGATACCGATCTGAAATAAATTGCTAGCAAAAATGCCTGCCCCGGCAGTCAACGAATCGCCCAACGCTGCGATAACGTCTATGTCGCCTGGCCGCAAACGATGAACCGAAGTAGGCACCGTGGATGATCTCCCATCTGAATTAATAAAATTATTAATACAATACAATTATTTAATATAGCTGCGAAGATCTTCGTTTATTATAAGTAGAAAAAA
>NW_017177008.1:567842-582220 GCF_001652005.2 Ceratina calcarata
CTTGTAACGTTACAAGGAAAAGGAACGTCCACTGGGATTTCCCTTTGAACTTTTTCCAGACTCATTCCCGAAAACGATCTTCGTCCCTCACTTGTGCCAATTCCGTCACCTTGAAAATAACTGTTGCTTACCTCGACACGACTGTTTCTTTTCTCATGTTTTAAAGGAAAGTTTTTGCACATGACGCATGAGGCCAAATGCATCGAGTCGAAAATAGAAAATAATATATTCACTACAATAAGAATCTACACTCGTTAACACTAATGGAAGACATACCAAAATTTTGGAAAATCCAGTTACGAAATTGACGATAGATCTGTAGATTAAATGCCGAATCTAGGGCTGTTTTCTGAGACATGGTGAACACGCACAAATTGAAAAAAATCCACATACACAGTTTCTTCATGTTCGTTTCACTGGATGAACTTCAACCCGAGATTTTCCGTATCACTCGTGGAAGAACAGGGACCAGGATGATATGATCCTCTGTTACCCTCGAGAGATTACCGCGATCTGACTTGGGAGCACCTGACAGACAATACAAAAACCTCAGCGCAAGTTGGCTGCTGTAAACGACCTTGATCGTACGCTGTTGGCTCTGACGATGGGATTCAATGGTCGCTGCCAGGGTCAATGGTACTTAAATTTCGATATAATCTGGAAAGACTGAAACTAACTTCTGGAAAGAGAATCATCAACCTTCTTTCGACCACCTCTTGTCGACAAATAGACTGTGAATTTTATGTATCTGAAGAAAAGGAAAATGTACATTATGATATTCTCCAACTATCATATCAATTTTTCTTATAACATTTATAGTCGGCAGCGTTCGACGGCTTGATGAAACGCATCGCAGGCTGTTCCGGCTAAAAATTACAACGCGAAACATTTGTAATTGCAACGTTAACGAATGATTTCATGATGCCTGCTTGGTCGAGTCGCATCTTTTTATTCTGTATGTGACCGACCAGGTAGAAGAACGTGACAAAGAGGTTGACGTTCTGCGAACGGTACCACGCGCCACCAGGAAGTTCATGATGTGCATATGAATCGCAGTCGCATCTGGTGGATACCCAAATGAGATCTTAGATCTTCTAAGACCCTTGTTCTTTAGATTCAACAGTATTCTCAATGTACAACATCGTTTCTTGTAATGAATAGAAGGGTGTTCTTTAGATAATTGATATCTTCATCCCTTACTGACATCCGAGGTTTATTACCTTTACAAGGTTTGTATTATATAAGAGAGAAGATATTTTCTGTGATAGTATTGTTAATTTCAAATGCTAATTACTGTACTTGAAACTTGTTCATTTCATCATTTGTCGCCTCAGTTTGGAAGATTGAACAGATTGGAATATAGCAAAAGACGATGCAAAAACATGCAACGTGTGAGAAGTATGTTTCTTTTATTAAAAAAATAAAAGCAAAAGTAGGGAACGTTTGTCTAAGCGATTAGCGCGAGGAATTCAGGGATCATTCAACTCGAAAGTTTTCAGTGGTACCTCGTTCAATGGATCTCGTTATTTGTGAAGATTGAGGAAAACGACGTAGCGGTTTTGCTTAAGTGTTTAAAATTGGAATGGCATGCACGAATCGTATATGCGTAATTCTACGGATTATCGATGCTGAAGACAAACGGAAATATTCTTGAATAATTACGTGCGCGGTATACATGTTTCGGTGTACAAAGAAAAATACGTCACTGTCAACTCTGATGAAGAGAAAAATTATCTAATAAATGTTCCTTCCTTCTTTGTACTCGATAATTGTATCGATATTATTATAAATCATATTTTTTTCGTTTATTAATAATATTTCAAGTATTTCGATTAAAATAAAACGAGAGTTCAGGGACCGCTACGCGCTAAGTGAGAGTTGATACATTCAGTAGTGGACAGAATTGTAAGAGTGTCAGGGAAGGGTTGTTTTGGAACAGTTTTCATTTCACTTAATTTGCATTTATTGAGACTGGTACATCATTTTCTATTTAAACATAATTAAATACATTGGCGATGATTATTGTACGATCGCGTGACGATTTTTAACCCTTTTAAATTCTTACAGTAGGGGCACGCGGTAGGGGAAGCGCGTAAAATCACTCATCACTTGTCAGATTAAAAATTCATGTATTTTCGCTATTGTCTTCTCACTTGAATTTATTCAAGTTCTCTCGTTGTCACGCGTAGTCTAACAAATCTACGATTAAGAACTGATGTACAGTAATGTCGTTTTTATACCACTTCGCATCCTATCTCGTACGCTCGCCGTTCATTCAGTTATTCGACAGTTGATTTTTATTTTCCTGATACATAATCATAATGAACGAGGAAACTGTGTTCCAAGAATTGTCAGAGATACTCGCTGATCCTCCCGAAACGAGAGAGAAGTGTTCACAATGCAAGTACGTCTCATTTGGTTAGGTTTCATTCAACGAATTCACGCGTGAAAATATCTTGCTCGCGATTTAAGATAAGAATAAGTAAACGTCGATCCGTTTAATAGTATTTAAAATGTCTTGACGCAGAAGACCAGTGCCAGTGTGTTGGTGTCCGGGATTACCGAAGCACCCTATAAATCCTGCGTCGAGGATAATAATTTTGCAACACCCGGCTGAAGTGAAACGTTGCCTCCGAACCGCGCCTATGCTCGCTTTAGGTTTAGGAAGTGAGAAATGTATAATTTACAGGTAGTCAATATTTAGTAAAGTCAATTTTATCGTCGAGGACCAACGTTCACGTTTTACATTTTAGAGGAAAGAAATTTCCGCTCCCGAAACACGAGGGCTTAATAGAAATTTTAAATGATAAGAATACTATTTTGTTATATCCATCTCCAAATGCTGTGACACTTGACGAATTGACTCCTGTCGGAGACAACGGTCAGAAAGCATACAATCTTATATTGCTAGATGGAACTTGGCCACAAGCGAAGGTAAATACTCCGATAACTTTAGCACAGTGAGAAATATATGAACAGAGTTCCTCTTGTCAGGCGATATATCATTCAAGTCCAGCACTGTGGAATTTGCAAGCATGTAAATTAGTTGGTATTCCGACCAGTGAGTACGTTATCAGAACTCAGCCAACGGAAGGCTGTTTGTCTACTCTCGAAACAGGAGCTTTCGCGCTTTCTATATTAGAAGGTGAACCAGAGTTGAAGGATAAAATGCTTGGTCCTTTGCACTTTCTCTGCAGGTAGATTTCAGAGAACACTGTGGTATCTCGTAGGGATAATAATTGAGCAAATTTCAGATTTCAGTTAGAGAACGGTGCCGTGACTCACCAAAGTAAAGAGTTTGTGATCAAACAGAAAACTTATCCGAAACTTATAGGCCGGCGATTAGCTAGACAGTTACGTATACTGCCAGAGGAATCGGCGTAACGTCTTTTGCTGTAGCATGTAAAGCAATAAATCGAACTGTTTATGCTGTAGCATGTAAAGCAATAAATCGAACGACGGTATTTTGTAACAAATGATTTTTATAAATACGTTTAGGAGAACGCAGGGACATCAAAAAGAAAAGTAGTATTTTTAACTTAGAATTACATTTCTATGAACGTTCGCGTTACTTCACGTTTTCGGATAGTACACGAAAATCGAATTTGATATTTCCGTGTTGTGGTACAAAACTGAACGACCATGAAATAATACTTTCTTCTGTAACATCTGTTATGTCTCTGAATAAAATTACACCTTGTCTCGTAAATGGGTCCCACGATATTCGTTCACCAGGCTTCACTTCCGCAGTCGGTCCCGATGAAACTGATATTTCTGAATCTAATTGCCAGTCAATCCACAGAGCCACGCCATTGCACATGCCGCTTCTAAATTGGCAAACAGTTTGCGGAGTATGAATAGAATCGACGATACAGAATTAATGTGAACTTTGTTAAAATCTTACGATAAAATAGGTACAGTTTCCGAGATACTTATAGTTTCTTGTTCGGTCACGTTTTGCGTTAAATCGAATTTCTTAAGCACGAAGGGCACACTCAGCGCTTTGGAAGGATATTCCCATAGTGGCTGAGCTTCTACGGGACTATCGCTTTTATCGCTTGACACCTATAACAAATGAATACATTTTCATATTTCTTTGTCACTATTTTCCACTTCCTATTGACTTACCTGTATCAGTCTGTCGAAAATGGATAAATCAAAGCCTTCGCAGATCCCAAGCGGTGCTCGTATTTTATGTAGATTTTTGAATTCGACTATGACGCCTACTATCGTTGCTGCAATCGGCATCCTTTGTACCAGCGGCGAATACTTTGAAGCCAGGTACCAGAAATACAGATTCTCCCACGGTAAAATTGAAGTAATAAAATGTGGTTCGCCGAGAATTAAATTAATCGAATCCTCCGGAGGTAAATTATCAGTGGAGTCAATAATCTCTACACTTTCCGTAAGTCCATTTGTATGAACAAACGATTCGATGCATTTTCTAGATAAAAAATTTGTCTCTAAGATAAAAATTTTTTTCGCTCCTAATTTAATAGCCGCGAGGCCCACCAAACAACCGTCAGAAAGGCATAAACACACTTTGCCTGTGACTTTCTTTTCCAAAGCTCTAATGTATCTCTCGTTCCGTGCATGATCGTTCAATTGCCCTATGCGTGTTCTGCAGTAAGCTACGTGAACATTGCAATGGCAGATAGGTCTTTCACAGTCTGGTATTTCGTTTCTGTAAACAAACATGGCGTTAAACGCTTATAAAAGAGAAATGCATCAACTGTTTATTAATCAGCTTACATAGTTTCATTTATCAGCTGAAACCACAACGAATATTCATCGTGATATCCGATCAAACTGACTTCATTGTTAGTAGTGACCGGAGTTTCAATGGGCAAATAGTAGATAGCTTGCATCCAGTGATCCCTCCAGGGTATCATATCTGCTATCGCCTCCAGGCTCAGGCCTTTATCTTGCAATGCTTTCGTGTCAGGATGTTCCCATACCGGTGCGCAACTCAGCAGAACCTATTTCGACACTGGTTAATCTTTAATCCACAATTTTCCTACAAGCAATAATTACCTGATTATCTATATCCATGATTAAATCCCACCACATAAAAATAGCATGTGCAGTACCATTTGCAATTGGTCTCACGTGCAAACATTTCTTTTCGTCGTACAACAAAGGCGATTTACCAGTTAAATCGAACCTGAAATATATCGTCGTGTCTGTGATGTTATTTATTTTTTAAGCCTAGCAATTTGTGTTTACCTAAATATTGGTTGAGGAGGTAATAAAGGCTTAAATGCGTCATGAGGGAATTGTGTTAATTGTATATCGTGTACAGCAGCTGCTCCAGAACAGAACTTCACCGAATGTGGAATATTTAATAGACATTTATTTCTATTTTTTACCGGATGTACTGTGTTCCATGAACACACTTTAGGACTTTCGACCACTTGAGCCCAAATCGTGGCAGTGTGAGGAATAATTATACTGTTCTCCTAAAAAAGAATAGGTAATAGAAAAATGGAATAAGTTCAAAGATACAAAATATCTACTTCGAGAAGGTATTCGTGAGCATGACGAAACGTTGAAATCGCTCCCTCTCCAATAAGTTCAGTATCAAACACTTCGGTGACTAAAATATTTGCTCTTTTGGCCATATCACAATCTTTACCAACAGTCATTTTCGTAGAACGTTCGTGTACCAATTTGATTTTATCTTCAAACCCGTTCTCTTGGATGATCTTAATCGCACATTTAGCCATCGGCGTGAAAGCCTAAAGAATATCCTTAAAGTTTCAAGCTCGTAAAGATGTAGCATTTTAATTTCCAGAATTAGTAATTAGTAATATGATTGTTCACCTCGCAAGCTACTATGCTATCTGCCCCACATTTAGCAGCCATCATCGACAGTAAACCTGTACCCGTGCCAATATCGAGTACATTAGCTTCTTCTCCGTCCTGATGTTTTTTTTCAATCGCAGTCTTGAGCGCAACATAATATTTCTGATTCTAAAATTGTAAATTGTACAGATGCGGAATTACTTAAAAATAGTAGAGTACAGTAGACGAACCCTTTCATGATCATGCAACATATCAGCGAACGCTGATCTGGCAACTTCTTGATGATAATCATAATTTTCATCTTTCTCTTCCCAAGTCATGGTCCCACTTAAGGGATTTAAACACTGAGTAAAAATACTCATATTTCGCGTATGTAAAAACCGAATGAAACCAACTTTCAGCATATACCTATTCTTTTCGAAATTCGTTGAACCACCGGAGCGCAGAATTTATTAACGAACACAGTTAAAACATTGTAAATAGATCGAGACCGAGGTTACAAGTTTTCTTTAAATTGAATAAAATCCTGCTAGAATTGATAGTACGAAATGTTGGCATACTGATACTAAATAAAACAATATCAGCGGATGCACGGAGTAATGTTTGTTTCTTCCGATATTATTATGACAAACGTAAACTAAGTACAGCACGTGCAAATGGTCACACTCTAAACTTAAAACCGCTAATTCTAAGCGAAATGATTCGAAACTAATTGATTTTAAATCACGTTTACTCAGCAACCGTGCAGAGTTTTTAATCAACAAAATCTCTTAACTGACAGGTCAATCCATTTCATTTAATAAATAATACACTTGTCTATACAGATGTACTATGTACGAAACGCACACGTGTAAACGAAGGTGTTCGTTCCAGTCTCAAATAATTAATTATGTTTAAGTGATATAAAAATAATGTTAAAGTGGTCAAGATATCAACACAGTATTCGATATACGAGCTTTGTACGGTGATTAGAAATAGCAGTGCATAGTTGGAAAATTTAGTATTACTGGTAGTATGACGTGGAGTTAGAGTAGGTTAAGTACAACGTGAAGATTCTCAATCGAATCATACTGAAATATTAATAAAAAAGTAATTTAGGAATTCGTACGAATTAATCGTGAACTGTGAACGATGTTCGAAGTGACAGATACGCAAAGTAAGTACATAAACTTCGAAGTAAATAACTTGTAATTTACGAAAGCAACTTTATAATAACTTCTCAGTCTTGTTACTAGAGAAGTGTAAATTTTAAAATAGCATATAACAGTTAAAAATCGGTTTTTAGAGATCGGAGTGGGTCTCGTCGGGTTTGGAATTTCATTCCTCTTCCTTGGCATCTTATTAATCTTTGATAAAGGTCTTCTGGCTATTGGAAACGTAAGAGCTCTCGTCGCATGTGATGTGTAGATAATTCAATCGCTGTGTCATGCTGAATGATTGTTTTCTGTCACAGATTTTGTTCTTAAGTGGATTAGGATGCGTGATCGGGCCAAAGAAAACTTTAAGCTTCTTCTTCCAAAGGCATAAAATAAAAGCCAGTGTTTCCTTCTTAGGAGGCATTATCGTGGTACTCATGGGTTGGCCTATTGTAGGCATGATCGTAGAAACCTATGGTTTTATATTATTATTCAGGTACGTCGATCGTTCACTTTAAGCCTGTTTATTTCTTCTATCGTCGAATAGCATATTAATACCATGTTGTTCATTTTACAGTGGTTTTCTACCAGTTGCAATTAATGTATTGCGTAAGGTACCTGGTTTAAGGCTCGTATCAAACTTGCCGGGGATCTCCAGAGTCCTAAATTCAATTGCAGGAGATCCTAATAGGACGACTGTATGATGGTTTTTTGACGTGATCGCTCAAAACAATGTACATACATAAGATCTACTATTTTATATTATGCCCCCAGTTTCCCTGTCATTCCTGTGTGGAATTTCACAGATCTCTTTTTATACAATGTATACAATCGACAAAGTTCAACTACCCCTCATTCATTCAAAATTTCATATGAAACAAGACAACTGTATTATAGTACTATAAAATGTTTCTATGAGCATTCCAAAATAACTAAACAGGATTCAAAATTTGACGAGTAATATATTGATTTGTTATGTAATATTAAATTAATGATATTAATAGTAGGTTTTCTCCTTCTTGCTTGGGACTATTTGTTGTAACATAATTGTACGATCTGTAACGCATCTGTCACATCATCATTCTTGAAGGAAAATATAATTTATATATATTATATAGGTAATGAAATAAAGTAAATGGAATTATATGCTTTCGGTGTTTCGAAATAAATACCAGTAGAGATTTTATGATCAGTTTTATTGATTTAGTTGTTTTCTTTGCACGCATCCTAACATGAACACATTGGATGCATACACTCACAAGTAACGCTTCTCATTATCTTACACGAAGTTGTCTGGAGTGCGAAAATTAAATTACTGTTCACTGAAATTCGATGATCACCGTTGATATTAGTACGATCATTTTTATTACTTATCTACAATGGGCCGCGGTTACGGGCGGGGGCAGCCCAAGTCTACACGCCCCGCCATCGTCGTAATTATATTTCGACGCGCGTCCTTCTCTCAGTTGTATACGTTTCTTTTCGCAATATGTTTTTTTTTTTATATTTTTTTAGACAGTTATTTTTACTACTTTATGTCCCGACCATCGCATTGTCTACGTAGTCACATGTATTAGACAGTTTTCATAGATTCATCGCGCTGTTAATTCTACCTCGGATATACGCAGAAGTACATCCTTCACTTCGTCACGGAAATGGAACATGAAAATAGCACATGCGAACCGTTGCAAGAAAATACTGAATCCGGCAATAAATAAAGCGAATTCTCTTCTACAGTCAAGATATACATATATACTGCCGAGTTCCATGCATTTCACAAGTTGCTATTGATACGAGCGTTAAGTTTGCGACCGTTCTCAAAATTTCTCGACAGCTCAACGTCAGTCTGGGAATCACTCAGTCTGATAACTGCTGTTACGTCGGATGGCGTGGAATAAAGATGGTACTTTGCAATTGTAGTTTGTGAAGGTAATGAGGTGAAGATCGTTATAGTGTCTTAAAGGAGATTCTTAATTTCGTCGTAAAGTACCAGTACGAGCGCACCACCTGTACCACGAAGAACGTTGGAGAATGCTCCTTTGAAGAAAGCGTTGCCACCCTCAGACTTGTAGATGGTGGCCCAACAGTGGAGGGTGCTCTTGTACAAAATGTCGGCTTTAGCGCGTCCGGACTGCATCATCATACGCCTACGCACAGTGTCGAATGGATACGACACGATACCCGCGACAGTTGTGACAACCTGGAAATCGGATTAGTCGAATTATGAACGAAGGCGAAGGTTTTGTATGATCGCATAACTAAGGTCGAAGGCGGACTCGTTTACCTGTGCAATACCCCATGAGATAAGGAATGGCGTCTTTTTGGGGTCTGGTAGCATACCACGGGCAGTGTCGTAGAAGCCGAAGTAGGAAGCGCGATAGATAATGATGCCCTGGACAGACACTCCGAAACCACGGTACAGGCCGGTCAAGCCGTCAGCTTTGAAGATTTTGCTCAAACAGTTACCAAGACCACTGAACTCACGTTTCTCAGAACCTTTGCCGACGTCGGCTGCCAACCTGTAATAAGGTAATCGTGCGTGATCATTCTATATGAAGTTTTATTATATCAAACGAATGTCGCCTGATGAGAAAAACCGTGATCAGACGTACCTGGTTCTGGCAAAGTCGAGCGGGTAGACAAAACAGAGGGACGTAGCACCAGCAGCACCACCGGAGGCCAAGTTTCCAACGAAGTAACGCATGAACTGCGTGTTTTTGTCAACACCGCCGAGGAAAACTTGCTTGTACTTGTCTTTAAACGCAAAGTTCAAAGCTTGCGTCGGGAAATATCTGATGACATTGGCGAAGTTTCCACGCCAGTAGCTGAGGAATCCCTGTTCTTTCGGAATGCGGACAAAGCAATCGATCATACCTAAAATGTAAAAATACGTATCCGTGTAGTCATTTTCCTGCATCAGGCGACATTCTGGTTCGTTCGAACGGCAACCGAATATTTCGAATACACTCCTCTGTTATGAGGTATCGAAATTTTTGCTAAAAAAAGATTTGATCTGCTATATTGAACTCGTGGTGCATTTTAAACTTTCATAAACTTTATTTCACAATATATATATATTGCACTGAAAATTGTTATGTAACAAGCAGCTGATCGATTCGATCGATTTCATGCTTATTTTTCATATTTGATACTCTTAATTAAGGATCATTGCGTACTACAGATATTACGATGCTTTAATCATATTTCGAGTTTTCAGAAATTATCTTTTCATTATCAAGAAATACCTTCAAGGTCATAAAGTCACGTTGTTTTAATATCTGAATGATCATACAGATTATTAGCGGTAGTCAAAAGAGTAATGGGATAGCATCTCCGAACGGGGAATAAGACTAAGGGAAAACCACGATTTGAATTCATTACGCGAAAATAGTATATTTTAAATCGCGAATTTGATGAGAAATAATTTGATCGACAATTCCGTAATTTTGTAACTGAAACATCAATATTATTCATATTTGTATTTTACATCGGATGGAATATGACGGGCTGGCAATTTTTCTGAGCATTATTCTATTTGCCCATTATTGCAATTTAGGTACTCATGCTACCACTTTGCAGTATAAAAGCGGCCATGTTGGTCCGCACAGTCATCGATCCGTTCGAAGAGCAGAGTCTCGCACTGCCACCTGGTAGACGAGTCGCTTTGTCGAATATCGACCCATTGGTTTGGCACAGAAAGCAAGACTTCCCATTCAATCGACATTGCAAAGTTATATAATACCCAAAACTTAATTCCAGTTACATAAAGTAGAAAATTACATGTGGACAGTGGACACTGACGTAGATACTAGGAGCGCATGAGGGCAGCATTACATAACAGGAATGCGAATCTTAACCGTTGCGAATTAACTTAACGGAAACGCTTGGCAGTTTCGGGAAGCCGACACGAGCAAAATGCCCGACTGTCACATGTTTCGAACATCATCATTCAACCATTGACGCACAGTAGACACCGACAGGGAGTTCTCCAATGCTTTTCGTACCATTGCCAATGCTCTACAGATTCTGAGATAGATAAGATCGTGCGAAACTTACCCTTGTAACGTTGGTCCTCGGAGATTTGCTTGGAGATGTGCTGTACCTGCAGCAACAGCTTCACACGTTCGATGGGGGCGACCGCCGTTTTCGAGATAGCCGCGGCCACACCACCGGCTATGAAATCCTTGGCGAACGCCACGGGATCCGCGAGACCAGACATATTGTACCGGTGAGTATATACGAAAACGGGTTAACAAAATAAAGAGGAGAAACCAACTCCTATGATTCGGACGCGCGCCGGACGACGAGTGAGCGAGGCAGAGTTCCTTTCGTTGAACGGACCTCTGCTAAGAATAACTGCGCAGGTCACGTGCAAACCTATGCGCAGGTTCAATCTTCTGGCACGGCCGCACCTTGGGACCGTGACACTCCGTGCACTCCGTACACGTGTACCGTTTCCGAATTCATGACCTTTCATTAGTATCTTGCGACATTACATCTTCCTGTTTCGTTTTCACGGTCGCCAAGCGGACACCCGCTTCACAAAATCCATACACGATCACCCCTTTCGAAATCTCCATGTTCGACCGCGGTTGTGACGCGTTTCCGGTGAAATGACGTCGACAAATTGACGCTAGCGTCAAGATATTCGAAACATGAAACTACTTGGCGGGAATTCTCGGTAGAAGATGCATTGACATTTTAATTGTTGGAGTATCGTATCGCTAGCACAGATACTGGAACGAATTAAGAGAAACAGAGGAACAGTATATTCCCTACGTGCATCTAGACGTTCATCTTTTGCAGATTTCATGGGAGTACGTATTTAATAAGGTAAATACTCTTTGACAATACTCTCTCTTGTTCGAAACAAGCTTTATTAACTGCAATGAGGGAAAGGGGAAGCACTATACCAAGGCCCTGTCCGTTTTGTAATGCAGACGTGCATACGTACTCTGCTCTATCAATCGATCGCTCGCTGCCCCTTATCATCGACCATGTGATAATCGTTTTCCTCATTCTTCGTGTCTTCCGGTAGAAATAAGTAAAATAGCTGTTAGCAATTGTACATAACTATAAGTACGTACACGTGTCACGATTGTCTTTGGGGTGGTTTCGAGTTTGCGCTGTTTAAGGCTCAAGAACGAGACGCAAGGTCAATCTCTCGAAAAGAAGGAGGTCAACGGGGCGCGACTTGCGTAACCCTGGCGCATGGCCAGTATGTTACGGAGGACCACGCTAGAGTTCAATGAAGTAACTTTAAAGTAACGTGTATTTATACACGTTCAAGATGCGTACAAACCTTGTAAAGAATAGACTAATGCTAAAACTGTCTCCCCGCTTCACAACGTGGAGATCTCGCCGCGCGTGCAAGCATCCGACGCGCATTAGCTAAGCGTGAATCTGTCAAGTCAGTCGATATAAGTCATAATAATCATAATCATACGAGATATTTTACTGCGCTACTTCATTTTGTTTCGTCTCGGTTGAACAGCAAACTGGGGTGATGGTTACATACACTGATAATACTGATAATAATTAACAAGTGGGAGACATTGCAATAGGGTTTCTGTGCAAAAGCCGTCTGCTCTGTATTACCGTGTATTTTTACACTCAAATATTTATTTAAAGCTGCACGCGTTATCATCAGAATTCATTCCTGGTAAATGCAATAGGAAATTGAAAATGTGTAACAGGATGATTGTGTTTTCGTATCACGTTCACACAAGCGAATCTACTTACTCAGCGTGTAGCACGCGTTATCAACAGTAATATGATAATTATGTATGATGCCTTTCTAAGTATAGATTAGGAATATTTGATGCCCGTGCATCGGTGTAAGAGATTTCAGAGCGTACTTGCTAGGCTGCAAACGGCGTTACATAATCTGGGCCAAAACGTTGTAGGAGAAATAATATGATGATAAATATAGAAATATATAGAATAAATGTGAGATATTTATCGTGTGTGTAATTCGCGACTAAAAACTGAGATTTTCCTGTATTTACCAAGAAAATCATTAGCATTAGCAGCGCACGTCATCGGATTTTAATACGTAAGAATGTGATGTGTAGTTAAAGCACATATAGTAATATCAAACTTGCGACGTGTAACTGAAGTCTATAGATTGGATTAAATAACGACCTTGATGACGTAGGCGGTTGTCTGCGCTAGTGCATTAACTGAAGTCATAATGGTCAATGCACTTCAAAGCAGTTATAAGCGGTTTCGAACTTACACGGCCCTATGGGATCGATTAATTATCAATCAAAATGCAGGGCCATAACGATGAAAATCTTTCAGGTTCCCAAGGAGCTATTGTTAATTACATAAAAATAAATGCGATCGATCACATTTATTTTTACATAATCCCGTTATTGCTCAATATGTCAGTGATATAAAAGAAAATTTCAATATCGCGATCGCTAATTAGAATTAATTACCGGAGATTATTAAAATAAAGCGAATTCGAAGTCGTTGATCGTTGATATTCCGTAATGGCAGAGATATGGAGAACTTTTATTTCTTTGGCTTGGATGAACTTTGTTCTCATAAATGATGATGATGAACATATAATTAATAGCATTTGCTTCATTGTCAGATGTAATGTATTGAATTCGGATCGCTAGAAGCTGCTAGAAGCTGAAAGTTTGAGCCGATTTTAATGAATCGCGACACTGAACTTAAAATTAAAGGTTACAACACTGTCAGGGTCGTTCTCCGTGATTGTAGGAAGTTCTTTTTATGGTTTCTGCGGCATAGAAGAATATCTGCAGCTGGTACGGAAGGATGAATTTAATGTCAGTCGCAAATATTTTAAGCGAAGCATTTTGTAAACTTCGAAATATATTGATAAAGTTTATCGTTACTGTTCGATAATTTTATTATCGTCCAACATACGTCCTTATCTTGATTAGGATACTTATATTATACGATCGCTAATTGTATACTTAAAAATGTTAATGAATGAGAATGGATAAATATTCGTATGATCGTGGATAATTAGAAATTGTTTAATGAATAATTAGATGTAACACCCTCTAGTGGAGTAACGAAAAATACTGTAAATGAATGGACGTATAGAAACTGCGAAGAATACATAGAAGCCGGACATTTATGAAACGTCAGACTTAGAATTAAATCACAATCTTGCAGTATTTTACGGTAAATAACTCGTTTTTTATTTAAAATATATTATTAAGTAGTAATTGTTTAGCGATGAGGGACGTCACGATGAAATTCCCTTATTGTTTTGTCGTTTTGTGATGATGTCACTGGTCGTCCCAGGTTATAGCTTCTAATCTATTTTTTGTTAGACTTTAATTAAATAGTTACTCGGTTTATCTGTCGAGCAAATTTATTTAGCTCGAGTAAAAAAGTTGATTATCCAATAATTATAATCATGGCAATGAATGAATCTTAAAATATAATTGTTAT